>NC_080572.1:144969298-145081798 GCF_030247185.1 Malaya genurostris
TTGTTCGCTGATCCCGCTTTAACGGTCGCGGCTGTCTATTGTTCTGCACTTCAATTCCGCTGCAAGATGCCCGCGATTTCCTCGCTGTGTAATTTTTCTGCCACATACATCCAGTAGGCTATTCCTTTGTGTGGCAAAGCGGGGACAGGCAAATAGGACGTGTTCTTCCGTCTCAAACTCATTTGGGCAGCCAGGGCAAGCAGGAGATGCCGCGAGGCCGTATCTATGTAGGTACCACCTAAAACAACCGTGACCTGTGAGGAACTGCGTCAGGTCAAAGTTTGCTTCTCTGTAGGGTCTGTCGATCCATCCGGAGACTTGGAATGAGCCGATGTGTCCACCTGAACTTGGTTGAGCTGTCCCATTTCATTTGCCACTCACGTAGGGAGGCTGCGTTGGCAGTCCTACGGGCGTTCCTGTCCCTCCGCGTAACGCAACACTCAGCGTCCTCCTTGATGAGCAGTCCAATTGGCCTCATGCACGCAATCACGCAGGCTGCATCTCCAGATACGCACTGATCACACGAAGACACATCAGTCTGTGCGTGCTTTCCAGCAAATTTTCCTTGCGTTCCACCGGGAGTGCCGACGCCCATACTGTTCTGCCGTACCTGAGGATCGAAACTACCACTCCTGCCAGTGACCTGCGTTTGCTAGAACGTACCGGCGAGCTATTTTCCATCATTCGCGAGAGCGCCGCAATCGCTATTGGGGCACATTTCGAGGCATATTTCACGTACTTGCCGAAACTGAGCTTGTCGTCAAGCATCGCACCCAATTGCTTCAGTGATCTCTTGGAGGGTATCATGCAAACAACCAGCATGTGCCGCCGCCTCTTGCTCTGATTTTCTATTGTTTAACACCATCATCTTTGTTTTATGATGCGCTAGTTGCAGTTTCCTGCTACGCAATCAGTCCTTCACCATGCTGATCGAGTGTGATGCGCTCAGTTCAACCTCTTCGATGGATTCTCCGTAGACTGCCAGCGTGATGTCGTCTGCGAACCCGACTATCTTGACGCCCGTGGGGAGCCTCAACCTGATTACGCCATCGTACATTATATTCCACAGGAACGGGCCCAGGATGGATCCATGTGGTACTCCGGCCGTGATAGAAGTACAGCGTAAGCCTTCCTCGGTCTCGTACAGCCTTGTATAGCCCTTCTGGTACTTCCAGTCGAAGGAGGGAGTCAGCGATATCAGTCCAACAAGCACTATTGAACGCATTTTTCGCAGTAGCGAATTCCACGCCGCTTAAGTTGAATAGCGATTTCCGCGGTGGCTACCACCGATTTCATGGCATCCGCCGTAGACCTGCCTTTGCGGAACCCGTACTGTTCGTTAGACAGTCCACCCGCCTCCTCTATGAACGGGGATGATTTTCTCCAGGAGCTTCCCTGTGGTGTCGATCAGCCGACTGGTCTATATGCCGACAGGTCCCTAGGAGGTTCCCCAGGTTTCGGTAACAGTACCAATCTCTGCCTTTTCCATATGTCCGGGAACGTACGCTCGTCCAGATATATCTGCATGATCTCCCTGAACATGTCCGGTTTGGATGTTATAGTAATCTTAAGCCGCATTCGGAATCTGGCCATCTGGCCCGGAAGCTTTCTTAGTGTCGAGCGATCTCGCCGCTGACAACAACTCTTCATTTGTCACTGTGCTAACATCGTTTGTTGGAAGCGGTGCTTCGCAATGGCTACTCCCTCGGTTTGCATTGTCACCACTTCCTGAATTGGATAATGACCCGTGATCCAGATGGCCGCTGACCCGGATCTGTCCGCAAACCAGTTCCCATTATTGGGGGGGGGGGGGGGGGGTATGCGATAGGGGTCCGATAGGATAACGACGTCTGTGCTCCATTTCAGCAATTGCTGCGCCGCTGCAGTGGTTGAGGTTTAGCTGCGCTACGTTTAGGCCTTCTTATTCCCTCTGCCAATGGTGTGATTTTGAGCCTTTTTACCACCGCAGATCACACACTGTGGTGTTTTGTGGCAACTAAACGCCTTGTAGCCTTAGCCACTGTAACGATTGCATAGGTTGCTCCGGTCTGTGCCTTTTCAGTCCTAAGACTTATGGCCAGATTCTAAACCCCTGAAGCACATATCCACCACCGGCGGCTGGTACGCAGTAACTTGGCAAACCGAAAAATCGAACCTTTTCTCATGCGAATGGATTCCTCCTTGCTCCCTTATGCCGTGATAAGCTTTTCGGCGCTCGCGATCTAGTCCAGCCGTTTACACTGAAGTGTAACCTTGTTTTGCAGGGCTCTCACTTCGACCTCGTCTCCTAGAACTTGCGCTCCGGGTTCTGATCCGACCGATTGTGCTCCTTTTTTTAGCACTCGCCAGCATCTCGCCAGCTCTAGTACGTCCAATACAGCAAACCTCTTTTCCAAGGTCGGCAAGCTTTGCCTCGCTTTGACCAGCAAGGCTTCTTCTTTGTCCCTAGCCATTCTCTCGCGTTGTATGGTAACTTTCTTTTTTTTTTTTTTGTTTTGATTATAGGGGTTTTACCTTTAAGGGCATTCGCCTCTTCGGGCCAGAAAAACTTTCTGACCCTATGTGCGGGGTTGGGAATCGAACCCAGGTGGGCTGCGTGAAAGGCATCGACTTACCCATTACGCTACACCCGTCCCCTTGGTAACTTTCTTCTTTATCTTTCTGGTCACCTTGAGCCAGGGCCGTTCCATGTTTGGTCGGTCCTTGCCAGGATTCTCCAGGGTCAACAGGAACCCTTCTCACCAGGCTCGTGCTCGGTCTGTACTAGGATCCGAGGACCGAGTATCCCGTTTGGGGTTGAGACCTCTGTCGCAATCCTTCTCCCTGCCGTCAGCGACCAGGCCACATTGACGGCTTTTCTCAGCTTCAGCAAGTTCAGCTTGAGGTTGTCTCGCTAGTGAAAGCGATGATCGCATCGAGCTGCTCTACGACCGCCATCATACTCGATAGAGCTTCACCAAACCTCAACTCCAGGGTCTTTGGTTGGTCCATTGATTTGACTAGCACATTGCTGTTTCGTCGGCTACCACTGTTCCTTCCTCCTTCGCACCCGGTTTCACGGGTGGAGATCTCCTCCAACCCTTTCTCACGAAGGGGTTTACCTCCTCTCCTTTCTTGTTATTGTTCGTTTTCTGTTAAGTTGTTTCCATTTTTGTTCCCACGAGTAGGGGGTTTATTCAATACCCTCCCGCCCGGATTCTCCCAACCGAGCAGGATTAGACTTAGGCAACAGCCCTATATTGATGGGAGCGCCAGGTGCTCAACCAGCTCCGTCTGTGGTTTGAAATTTTCTAGCCCTCAAATCATTCATTCCTTAGCACGGATCGCATAACACTTTGAATTAGGACTTGGTAATATGACAGATGGGGTAGGAAATTTATGGTTGGGGGTATCAGGACACGGGATATCGGGCTTGCGTACTTTGAGCGGCACACGGTTTCTATAGTATTGCTTGTTTGCGGATACCTGTAGCTTTTTATAGAAGTATAACAGAAACCACTGTCTAACCCCACCATATCCAAGACGAGTTCTACAACTCACAGTGGCCTGGGGATAGGTCGTCAAGCCATTGGACATGGTCCCTGCTGCCCCCACTACCTTGTTGCGGTTTGTACGCGATCAATTCTATCGACGGTGCACAGCACTCGTCGCACAGGAATGCGGGTCTCAATCTCAAACAGCTACGTAGCGTTGGTACTGCAGGGAAACACGCGCAACAACTGGTGCTAATGCCACCAACGGAGCTTGGCGCGGGGAGTCTTGAAGACGGCTGGAGGAACACAAGGTCCGCCGTGAGTAGCACTGCTGAAATTGTACTAGGTACGAGGTTATCGACTCGAGGAAATGACTGGTTTGACGGAGAATGTCAGCAGTTGGTAGAAGAGAAGAACGCAGCAAGGGCGAGGATGCTGCAACACCGCACGAGAGCGAACGAGGAACGTTACAGACAGGCGCGGAACAGGCAGAACAGAACAGGAAAAAGCGCCATGGAACATGGAACATCTGTACCGCGCATATGACACACGGAAATTCTATGAGAAGGTGAACCGCACACGTAGAGGCTACACGCCACAGGCCGAAATGTGCAGAGATACCAGTGGTAACCTTCTCACGAACGAACGTGAGGTGATCGACAGGTGGAAGCAGTACTATGACGAGCATCTGAATGGCGAAGCACAAGATACAGAGAACGACATAGGAATCAATCTGGGTGCACGCTCAGCCTACGACAGATTATTAGCACCTGATCTGTCGGAGATAAGTGAGGAGATCGGCAAGCTGAGGAACAACAAAGCCGCGGGCAATGACCAGTTACCAGGCGAGCTGCTCAAACATGGAGGAGAGGCACTGGCTAGAGCACTGCACTGGATGCTTTCTAAGATTTGGGAGTAGGAAATTCTACCGCAGGATGGATTGATGGATGGAGTTTTTATGTCTCGTCTACAAAAAGGGCGATAAGCTAGATTGTTGCAATTACCGCACAATCACATTTCTGAACGCCGCCTACAAGACACTCTCCCAAATCCTTTTCCGTCGTCTATCACCAATAGCTAAGGAATTCGTAGGGCCGTACCAAGCGCGATCTTGGTCGTCCTGGTGGCGCTTTTTCCTCTGGAAAACCGTTTTCTGTTTTTTCCGTGCCTGTCTGTATCGTTCCTCGTTCGCTCTAGTGAGGTGTTACAGCATCCTCGCTTTTGCTGCATTCTTCTCTTCGTCCAACTGCTGACATTCGCCGTCAAACCAGTCATTTCCTCGATTCGATAACCTCTTACCTAGTATGGTTGCAGCAGTGCTACTCACGGCGAACCTTATATTCCTCCAGCCGTCTTCAAGAGTCGCCGAACCAAGCTGCTCTTCCGTTGGTAACACTTGCTCTAGTTGTTGCGCGTATTCCTCTGCAGTACGGACGCTACGGAGCTGCTCGACATTGAGTCCCGGCGTTCCTGTGCGACGAGGGTTTTGAAACATCGAGAGTTTTGAGCGCATACAAACCGCGACAAGGTTGTAGTAAGAATCAATGTTGGCACTGCGGTAGGTGCGGACATTGATGACGTCGGAGAAGAATCGATGAGAACGTCGTCGATTTGATTTTCCGTATGTTGATCAGGTAATCTCCAGGTGGCTTTGTGGATATCTTTGCGGGGGAAGAAGGTGCTTCGAACTACCATTCCTCGGGAGGCTGCAAAGTTCAAGCATCCTTGGCCGTTGTCGTTTGTTACCGCGTGCAGGCTCTCCAGTCCGATCACAGGCCTGTATATTGCCTCCCGGCCTACCTGAGCATTCATGTCATCGATGACGTTCATGTCATAGATTCGTTCCAGCTGCGCGTAAAATGCTTCCTTCTCGTCATCGGGTCTCGTCTCATGTGGTCAGTGCACATTGATGATGCTGTAATTGAAGAAACGGCCCTTGATCTTCAATACGCACATCCTATCACTGATTGGCTG
This sequence comes from Malaya genurostris, assembly GCF_030247185.1. Lineage (NCBI taxonomy): Eukaryota > Metazoa > Arthropoda > Insecta > Diptera > Culicidae > Malaya > Malaya genurostris. The sequence continues at coordinate 144,974,746 of NC_080572.1, forward strand.
CCACCCAATCACGCGCTGGCGCATCTTGCCCAACACTACAAATCCCGTTCCTAGAACGCTGGTTGTTCCACAGCTCTGGTAGAAGGTAGCCGCCCACTTTTCCACACCTTCTGTCCCGTCCAACAAAGTTCCTGCAGTGCTACGACATCGAAGCTGCGGATTTGAAGCTCATCATGCAGCTCATTCGGTCGTATCCTGGGAAGTCAAGCGATTATCAGTTCCATGTGCCAAGCTTCCAATCGTAGTCCTTTGTTCGTCGCGTAGGTCTTTGCCGATAATTCTGAGTCGTATTTCTTCCTTGATTATGCGTAACAAGTGTTTGTCAGGCCTGCACCAATCTCCTGTCTCGCCGGAGGGCCATCGTGTCAGCACTGTTTAGAGTCCCACACTGGTACAAGGACGGTAATCAGCCGCTCCTAACATGGAGAACAGACGCTGTTTCGAGACGCTCGGGTAGGCTTGCTCTCTGTAAAGAGAAAGCAAGCCCCCCCTTCCCTGTCAGCATACGACCAAGGTCCCACCGGGGTTGGTTACCCGATCTTTCCTATGGTTGCTCGTACCCCAGTTGGCACCGCGGGGAGTTAGGGATAGGAGTTACTGGACAAGAGGCTATGAACCACATTGGGCCCCGAATTGCGCATTGTCCAGTCGTTTACCAACCCTTATCTATGGTTCTTGAGGTAAAATAAAAATGTGAATATTATTCAGTTCTTCTATAAAATGATGTTATTACTATCATGCATTTATAAGAGCATTGTATAATTGAATTGCATGTATAATTGAAAGACTAAGGCGAAATCTCGCGAATTACTTTAACTTTTAGCCAAAATTTGACAATCGACCAGTTAGTTATTATCGAGTAGTTAAATGAAATGAAATGATATCTAGTAGTATTGAAACTTTTCATTGGAATTAGCTAAAAGCATAAAAAGAAATAACATAGAAAAAAGTTTGACTAAGGATCAGAAATTAGAAGTTTTCGAAAGATTTTTTTCAATGTCGGAAAATTAATTACTGATCATATTTCCGATGGTATGGAGGAAAAACTATGTTGCTGCGTTAAAATCAACGAATCATGATTATTTCCTATCCAAAGAGTGAATTTTGAAAAGACACCCCATAGTAAAGAAAGACGTATTCACGTCAAAAAAGTTAGAGTTGAGTAAAACATAAATCGACAAAATAACTGGAAAATTGGGTAGAGTAAAAAGAAATTGGAGCTCCTAATAGTTTTTTTCCTGAACGGTTTGATTTGAAGATTATAATTATTATTTTTGCAAATAAGGATGTTGTGTGATGTATCCCTCAGCCATTTTTTTTAATTTTTTCCAGTTTTTATGCATACAAAACATCAACCTGTTTCTAGATGGATGTAAGTCTAATTTTGGACTGAAGGAAGCGGATATGTTTGAACCTACAATGCTATATGATCTTACAAATTTTCATCGAGTTCTAATCACTCTATCGAAACTCTCACAGAGTCGAAAAATTCAGTCGTTACACAATATCACGTAAGAATCGAAATAATTTCAATTCATTTTCATTATTATACAGTCTTTTCAGGGGTTTCAATTCACAACTGTCGCAATCCGAAAAAAGTGGCTCGGAAGATGATATCTATAAAGAATTGCAAGTAGCGTAAGTATTTACTACATTACCATAGCTTAATTCATGTCCGGATGACCAACACACTTAATATCAATTATCGTTCTCGGATAAGTAAGATGCCGAGACAGATCGCAACACACTATTTTGCTGATTGTTTAGCGATCAATGTTATGTTTTCCGAATTTGTTCAGTAGATTTACTGTTTTTTGGCAAAGTGCATATTTTTGACGAGATTTAGCACAATCTTTTGCTGAACTCAACGGTAATTATCAATTATCCCGAAAACAGCCAATGTGTTTACCGAAATTTCGAACTATGTGTTATCTTTGCCGAAATTCGGCTAGACAGCTGCCATTTACGTTTTACATTTTCGCTTGGCACTAGGTGGTTTTTTTCTGGAGAAATATTTCGGAGAAAATTTCCGGTAGTCGTTAGGGAAAATAGAATTAGTTCAAAAGGAAGACATGAGAATTTACATATCCAGTAAGTAAACTACATGGATTGAAAATTCCCGGGCCTCTCACAGAAAAGACGTGAATAGTTTCGAACCGTGTACATTTTTGTTGAGAAATAAGCCTCCAGATGGCCCAATACCGAACTGATTGTGTACGCATTCAGGCATAAAAGCAACGATGAATTTGAATGATTTGGTGATACGGATTGATCCACTATCCCCCGTATTCTCCAGACCTTACCCCCCGCGACTATTATCTATTTCCGAACCTGAAAAGGTATCTCCAAAGAATTTTTTTTTCGAATTCTGAGGTCATTGCAGAAACGGAAGCCTATTCCCATTACAAAGCAGTCTTCTAAAAAAGTTTTCACGGTAAAAACCGACTTTTCTTTATTAGGCCCGGAACATCTCATTCCATGTAGTAATAACTACAAATTATTGTTGATTATTTATAGAAAGCTCCTTCCAGATCCTGCTTTCATTGTAAGGGAGTTTATATAGGATATGTCGAAGAACTTCAACGACATCAGTTCGGGTTTACATCTCATCCAAGTCAGTCGATAAAACAAAACCGCTTACGTTGGGGACAGAAGAAACCAATTACAGTATTGTGTAGTGAACAATAGACCTCGAAAATGAGTAAACCAAACGAACAAAAGCTACCACCGGTACGAAAGAATACAATTATTGTTGACTTCAGACAGTGCAAAATTCGACCTTCGATACGAGAACTTGAAGGTTTGCTTAAGGAGCAAATGCATCTTGACATTAAACGTGTGCATTTACTTCAATGCAATAAGACCAATAATGTTGTGTATATCCAGTTCTATAAAGAGTTGGATGCAATTCAATTCGCTAAAGACAATAATAATGTGCACTATGTGGAGCATGAAAATATCAAGTACAACATTCTGGTATATATGGAAGATAGTGATATAGAAGTGCGTGTGCATGATCTTCCCTCATGCGTCCCCGATCCTTATATTCGCGCAACTATGTCCCAATACGGAGAGATTCTCTCTATCGAAAAAGAAAAGTGGAAGAATTTTTTCCCCGGTATTCTAAATGGTGTACGTTTGTTACGCATGCGCTTGAGGAGGCCTATACCTTCTTATGTGAAATTCGGTCAGGATACAAGAATACCGTGCAAATCACTTGTTACCTATGACAATCAGATGGCCACATGTCAATATTGCCAAAAAGCTGTTCACTATGGTAATCCATGTGATAAACCGGGCAAGGAGACAACTATACCAAAGGACAACGGTGCTTCCTTCACATCAACCCCAAGCAACCCCAGTACACCTGTGACAGTCATTAACAACAGGGAAGTATCCCCTTCAACGAAACCATCCAACGTAACCCCTATAGAACAAAGTACACCAGCTGCAGTTAACAGCTTACCATCCAACCAACCAGCAACTGCAAACAATGTACAACAAGGCGCATCTACAGCAACTAGCAACGAAATCAACAACAATACCACGGCAATGGATGACGAGAACCACCAACAAACTGCCCCTCAATCCTCGCAGGAGGAAAATGGAAGCTCCTCTCCCCCTAGAAAAAGGCTGACAACGAGATCCAATACAAAAAAAAATTTATCAAAAATCTCAGCTAAATCGGCCACGTAAAGCTTGTACGTAAATAGGCCTGAATAAAATATCTTTAAAAAAAAAACTTCAACGACATGTCAACCAACATATTCAACAATCGGCGTTTAGTTCGAATTACATATTTTACAATTATACGTCATCGAAACATAAGTAATGTGATGTATATTTTTGAATGTGTATTCGGAAATAAAATAAAATCTTTATCCTCAATTGAACATTTACAATTTGAAAACCAAATTCTTTGTTTACATTCAATTGCTGGAAACTTAGTAATTCATAAATTTAACTCCATTGCTTTTGCAGAACATTTAGTAAAGGTTATGGCGAACAGACAGTAAACCTCTTGCTTCTCCTTTAGAAATTCAAAAGCGCAGAACAGTACTTTCAAGAGTGACTAAGACTGATGAGTAAATGGACTTAAGCTTGCATTGAATCCTACTGTTATGAACTAATGCTAAGAACAGACACTCTTTACCGTTTTCATAAAATTTTAATTACTTCAAAGGTTTCTAAAATTATGGCATGATGTGATATTTTTAAGTTGTTTCACGAAAAGTATTGGTACAATGAATAATTAGGACTGACAAGCCGATAGTTCGCGAGCCTCAACCTGGAAGGATTCTTAGTGTCAGTAGGATTGTAGCACTATCCATGCAACGATTCTGTACGCGAAGAAACCGTGACTTAGACTGTTGAAACAGAAGGTTCAAGACTTTGTTTTTTTCTGGAAAGAGAGTGGTTAGAATCCGTACCAATGTTCGACTCATTTGTAATTTAGAGACTATTTTAAATATCTCTGTGGTATTTTATCGAATAAAGCGAATATTCTAATGCAAACTGAAACAGAGAAATAAAATCGTAAAAAAGTCGAGTGATATTCTCTATCCAACAATTTTGAAAACAATATATTATGAGACAGAATTGCAAGATTGAATAAAAAATATTTAAGCTTCTTTGTAGGCGACTGCATATCCCTCTTAGACTTTTACCTGTGAAGGACTTGTAGAGATTCCTGACTACCAACAGCTAGATTTGGAAGATCAGCAGCCGAATTCAACGCATTCGAAAATAAATATGCAAAGAGATTTCGCCTGTTTTCTTAATTTTGAATTCTTTTTACGATCAACAAGAAGTTTTTTGACACTGAAGAAAAAAAAAGAAAATAATTTTCTGTTCGACGTTTTTGCGGAAAAAATATGAGAGACAATTCTTCTAGTGATAAAATTCAGCAAAATTATCACAAAAATATTTTAGTTTTCACCAAATTATTAAGTAAAAAACATTCAAGCGGAGAGGTTGTGTTTCGGTTATACTGGCTCGTGGGTTAATGGCTGCTACAACTCTAAGCTGCAAATCGCAAAGGCAATATTCGGGGCGTTTCCCGACTGGAAAGCTAGCAATACACTGCAAGCATTACAGTTAATCGCCACCAAAAGCTATAAGCGCTATACCTACTGTCAGGCACAGGTAGCACACACCAAGTTCAGTGGTGACCACGACGGCAGAGCAACGGAGATAGCAGAAAACGGTACCAAAAGATTGCCAATTGAAAATCGTTTGGTGAGCTTCACGTCGTTCTTCACGACAGAGACAACAGTAAAAAGGTAGATTTAATTTAATTTAAATTTATCATTTCTCTTATAACTGAAATTTTACTATACATAAGTTTTCATTTTGATTTTATTAATTTACAAAAATGGATGATTTCATGAAAAATCATCCTAATCCAATAGTAGTAAGAGCTTATATGTTCCCAGGACTAAGCATTATCCAGAGGGTACTACTGGGCCATGGATAGTCTATTTTCGATGCAAAATAAAGGCATTAAATTTGATGCAAATTACAAAAGATTTGACATCATATTTCTCTGAAGTTCTAGAAGTCTCTAAAGTTAATAGAGATAAAAAGCATTATTCACGACTTGAAACAGGCAAACGAAATTGTAACCTGTGAATTATTTATTCTCTAGTATTGAGTTTACATTCCATCGAATGATGTGCAAATTGACGGTGTTGCCACTGAATCAGTTGGTCGTTTCAAAAACTCTATTCTCGGGTGCAAGCAATCTATTAATTATGGAAAAAAGTCTAAATTGATAAAATTCGCTTTCCCGTTCTGCTTTTTGTTCCGTATGTTATAAATTACACGAACTGTAAAAAGATCAGGCATACAGCTACTAACTGTAGTAAAAAGGCTAAATGTATCAAATGTAAAGGGCCCCATGGATAATATTTGCGATAAAGACATTGACAATATATTTATTGTGGAAGAGTCCTCATGATCTCTCAGCATGCGCTCCTGGTTTGTCAAATTCACAAACCAATCCAGGAACTAGCACAAAAAAGACAATAATCCAGTGGGTATCGTTTCACAGCCACCAACAGGATTACTGAAGTTTTCGGAAATTGTAGAATGGATTTTCGCAGCGTTCCATATTTTTGAATCCCAAAAGGCCCACATAACGGCATTTCTTCCAATAGCTAGAACTTTTTTGAAGCACTTATTAGCTCAGTGGCCAATTCTCTCAGGGTTTTTATCATTTGATGGATGATTTATCATCCACCGCAAATGATTCAATATCTGTCTTGAAGTGGAAGTGTCGGAGCACCATGCCAAAACTTGATTCATTTAAAGTATTATTGCATAGTACAAAATGTGATGTATTTTGCCGTAATCTACCTACAGCAGAAGTTAAAATGAAATGTAGCGGAATGCGAAAATCGCGTTTTTGATCAATTATTCAAAAACTAGACCGATTTTCGAAAAACCAAAAACACTTAAGTTTTCGAAATCAAATTTATCATAACTAAGTATTCTTAGAATTTTGAAATTTTGCTTTGCCGAGCCGTAATTGGTTTTTGAAATGTATAAACGGTCACTGTTCCGTCCCACGGGGATGATTTTAGAACTGGAAAGTAATATTTGTAGCAGAATTTCACAAAGAATCTGAAAATGCAACTCATCATTATAAAATTTTAGCGAAAACAACCGAAAATTGAAAAAGTTTTCATAAACTTTTCTGCATTTTTTTATTGCTTGCGCGCTGCTGTTTCGTATTGAGGTGGTGTGAGAAATGCACGGTGGGCACGGTGGCATTATATCGTGAGCAAAAAATAGATATAAAATAATGACGCGAATTTATGCAGCATTGGGTTTTGTGTTGAAATAAAAACGGCTTGAATACAATAAAATGAGTATTGTAAGAAATTGTTTATTTTCTAAGTAGCTGTCATTTATACAAACAATGTGATAAATATTGAGGGCCAGCTTCGAGCCAGTCAGCATGGAAAACTTATTGGAATTCATTGGTTTTTCAATTATTATGAATACAATGAATCACCGCTTGATTTTGCTTTCAAAATCGATTGAATAATAAGGAACTACGAAATAACTTTATATTCAATTTCGTGCCCCAAATATGTGCTTGAGAAAAGATTCACTAAATAATTTTAACTGCATGGTATGATGAACTATTAGTTATAGTTGGAATGTAATCTAAGAAATTATTAAACTATTGATGATTTTTGGCACCGGAGGCCAGAGGCTGTTTGGTCTTCGGTTCGTTATCATTGAAACAGACATTTCTAGACTCATCATGCTATACAATTCCGAAAGTCGCTTCCGAAAAAAAGTTAATGGTGAATACTTTTACGTAAATTCTATCTTATCGGCGGGAAGGGCCTGGTGAACGACTGGCAAAGATATCGAAAATACTTGAATGTTCTCTTGTCTTCAACCGTTATTTTGAAGGAGAACCGATGCTTGCTACTAAAATCAGGCATATACATGGTTAGCAAGTTAGTCAATACATATACATATAACCTCATGTTAATCATTCATAATTACTTATGATTTATAGCTCTAGTGTAAGAGTAATCACTAACAATGATGATTGAATCAGCATATATTCAAAGTGTGAAGAATTCTAAAATCCATTACGTCTCGTCTTTTTTACAAGCCAATATAACGAGAGGTAAACCCACTGCGCTCAATCATTGAAAAAAGTTCTTGTTTCTATGTGGCCGTTTTTCTTGGTACGCTTTGTGCGACGGTTCGTTCAACTGAAGCGGATAAAATTTTGCGTGCATTTTATGACGCTACATTTCACCTTAATTGATTGACTGTTTCAGTTATCGCGTATTACACTACTAACGACTAACTACTAACGACTTGTCTACGAGCCGACGCCCGAGACTAACGGACACTATGGGACTCACTAGCTTACCGACTGCTTGAACCGACTACCTTTTAAAACTGAACTGACTCCTAACTCTTCCCAACTATGGTTTTTTAAGCTCCTAACATTTACTTTCGGGTAAAGCCCGAAGATTTTAGTACAAGCCGAGCTTGTGATTTTAAGTAGAAAGTTCATTCGACTTTCTCCCGAAGTTCTACCGAAAGCCGAGACTACTGTCACTATGTCAATGACAGTGCCCGGTGTCCGTGAAAAGATATTTTTGTTTTTACTCGCCGCGTTTACGCTGACGTGAAGGGTTGCCTGAAAGGTGACGAGTTTTTTCTTCACGATTGGATTGCTGTTTTTGCAATGTTGTTTTTCCTTCACGGCTCCCTACTTTTTCTACAATACTAGCAAATTCGGAGGAAAATTTGCTAAGGGCGCTGCATGCCCCCTTACTTACTGAGCTTGATGTTACCTGAAGGGTGAACATCAAGTCGAATGCGTTGGTTTATAACATTGGGGTTTGTAGCTGGATCACAAATTTCCGTATTTATAATTACTATTGCCGGACTTTTTTACATATGGTTTATTTTTTTTCTATACGCAAGTTAAATTTCCTAACCTTACGATGGTCCTCGTGTGTGTGTTCTCCTCTGACGCCATCCTGTTCCATGGTATGCTTCTATTGTTGCTTTATCTGTGGGGGTGATCGAACGGTTCCTAGTCTCGGACTCTGGGTTCCGTGTCGTTTTCGTTCCTAATAGCTCGTTCTTCTGTGTTGGTGATACGTATTAGGGCTTCTCGTTGTTTAGGAATTCGCTTCATTGGGCATAGTTGAAAATCGATCATTGACTCCTTTGCGTTTTGGGCATCATTGGTATTACTGCCAGTAGAAATGATAGTTCCGTGAGAAATATGATGAAGCTTCTTCGTTGATTAGTCATTTATTGGTATTCTGTATTGTTGCTTCTCATCATGGCTTCTCGTTGGGTACACTGTGTTGAGGCTCCTAGCAGCTTTTATGCATTTCATTTGATTTCGTGGTTATTTTCTTCGTAGTGTATTTTTAAACAACAAATTGTTTAAATTTTTACGTATTAATAAACTTTGATTTTCATATATTGGTTTATGGTACTCAACTGAGCTTTTGACGATGCTCACTGAATAAAATATTGGGTAGCAATTCGTAACGTTGTGGCATACCCACGCAAGTCATCTTTTTACTATGTTGACTGCGTTTACTCCCTTCTTGTTTTGCTATTAGTTGTACTTGTTGATGTAGCAATTTGGAGCATTGTCATTATTTCGATTTGTTATCACGTCTTCCATATTAAACTTTTTCGTAATTTTTCTGCCCGATTTTCAACTCGTAATTGTCTCGATTTTCAACTCTGCTGTTCTTCCTTCTGACATCTTGGTGATTCCCCGGTTCCCTTTGTCTTCAACTTGCCACCGCATCCGATCACACCCACTCGTTCTCCTAGGTAGCTTGGTTAAGCTACTGACCTCCTTTCTTCTGCGATGACTATTTTCGGGCACACACACAGTTTGAGACTCAAAAAAAAAATTTTATTCGTTTTGTATCATTCTGTGCCTTTAGTGTAATCATTTTTCTGTTATTATTATTTTTATATACGTGCTACGTAATCTATTGTCCATTCTATTATTTGTATATACGTTTTTTTTAATTATCGCATTGTGCATCATATTCTCTTATTTTTTTCATTATCATATCTTTGTGCATCGTAAATTTTTTGTTTTCGTTATCATATTTGTTCTTTCTATTAGTTGAATCTATGTTTTTTTTAAATGCATTTAAGTGTATCTGCGATAGATTTGTTCGTCCTATTTAAGTGTATTTGCGATATATTTAACTTGTCTGTGGAAAGAAAATTGTTATTAAAGTTGCGGCATGCGAATGCTTGTTGTAGGTTATAATGAATCTTTTCTAAACCGTTTTTCTAAACTATCCCGCAACTAGCTTCTATGCCGTTTTCATGTTAATGGTGTCTTACCATCCTTGCCTCCATAGCTTCAGAAGTCGTCCTTCCGTTTAATTATCGGAATCGCTCCCAAATTGGTCGATTGTGTAATGTCCATGCCGCAGCTTCTCTCCCCCACTACCAGAGCTGGTTCTTTCGGTGCGTGTTCCTGTTTTTCTTTTCTAAAAATAAACTCAAATCTGGACTTTAATATTTTTCCAATAATAACCGGAACCTATAAAGTAACTTAGATTCTAATTCCGTTCTGAATGTGTTGTCTTCAATCAAATTTTTTTTGTCTTGTTATGTTTAATTTCCGAACTATTCCCCTTTATGATGCCAATTCCTATCTCTCTGTTTCTTGAGTATTAAAATATTATTAGTTTGTTAGTGACAAAGTTTTCATATATATGTATTTTTGTAATCCCCCATGAATTATTTGATATATAATATTTGATTTATTTGTTGTATCTTTCTTTCATTGTGTTTTCGTAACTTTTACCTGTTCATATTGTCGTATCTGTATTTTTTCGACATCTTAATTTGAGTGCGTAATTTGCACTTTAGAAATCCTCAATTCATTCATATAGTACGCATCTCTTTTTTTTTTCATTCCGGGGTCGCGATCCCCTTGTCCACACATACTTGATCACTCATACTAAGATCATTGCATAAATGCTTACATTAGATAGAAATTATGCGCTGGCCAGCGTCATTTTGATAGTCGTTACTCTGTCCGCTTGTGTCTTATCTTTTCTTGTCGTATCCGTCATATCTCATCCCTATTTTCTTTTTAGTTCCAAGTGTTAGTTTTATGTTATTTAATGATAAACCATATTATTTCACCATAGAAATTCTCCTTATTTATAACATTATTTCCGTATTCCATGCCATTATGTTTACCTCTCTTGTGTAATGTACTCTTTTTTTCTAAACGCATTGTAACTTTTCCCCAGTTCATTCTAATTTGTAGCACTATAGCTTCCTCCCAAAAACACATTTTGCTCACATCTATGATCTTCTTTTTGAATTTAACAGTATTGCTGTGTATGACATGATTCCCATGTTTATAATATATTTGAATTTTCTTGATTGGTTTGAGTTTCTTTAAGTATACTCTTTTTTTTTCTTCTTCATATGTTTTCTCCCATTATATATATTCTTTGACAATGTAACCTATTGCTTTATTGTCCCTCTGATGTATCTTTATCATCATCAGTTTATAATCATCAGTTTCACCTTATTTTTCTTTTTTCGTTTGGTGTCCATTTGTTTTCATTGTGTTCGTTTCATTGCATATGTAAAATTTTATTTCTTATTGACCACCTCTTATTACCCTCTTAACAGTTTTTATATCCTTTTGCTCGCATTCATGTTTTTTTTCTCGTGTTCGAATTGATTCATTTCGACTTTCATCTTACATATTTCGTTGATATTTTTCCCTTCTCGGTATATTGTTCATGTTTTTATCTTATCCATTGTTATCCTTACACTGTGGTTTTAAAGTTTTCGTGGAATTCTTATGTCAACGTATCATTGTATGATGTTTGCTGTTAATTTCTTTTATAATTGTAGCCTAATTTTCTTTATTTCAATTACTCTCAGAGTTTCAGTTTTTAATATTATTCCTTTTTATTTAGTTTTCCGATGAAAATGTTAATACAATATGTTTATTTTCGTGTATCACTTTGTATACATTTTTAATCTTTTTATTACTTTTCATACGTCTCTTTGATACTTTTTTACCTTTTTATATAAATATAAAAAATAGGTATAGAATTAGCTCAAACTTTAGAAAAATTTTCCGAGGCCCGGAGGGCCGAGTGTCTTACACCAATCGATTCAGCTCGACGAACTGAGCAAATGTCCGTGTGTGTGTGTGTGTGTGTGTGTGTGTGTGTGTGTGTGTGTGTGTGTGTGTGTGTGTGTGTGTGTGTGTGTGTGTGTATGTGTGTGTGTCTGTATGTGTGTTGTCAACTAAGAGGTCGAGATCTCAGAGATGGCTGGACCGATTTTTTTAGTCGCAAATGAAAGGTCTCCCCGTCACCCAAAACGCTATTGAATGGTTTTGAGATCGGATGTTTACTTTTTTAGTTATACGAAGTTTTATGTCAAAATTTTCAGTTTTTTGACAGTATCTGTCACACATGACCTTGAAAACTTAATATGTTTCCAGACTTAGATTCCGCACGGTAATACCTATTCAACAAGCCATAGATTATTACAATTCGTCCACTTTTAACAGAGATATTGACATTTTTGTGTAAGCGACTTTTTCCCCTATTCCAGCAGTAGGAGTTTTGAGCGCTGTATGACAAAGCAATGCTTGGGAGCAACGTGAAACACGATTTTTTATACTGTTACATACAATTGTTTCTAAGTACCAAAAAGACTGTGTACACCATACTATTTCAAGAAATTTTGCCTCGGACCGATTTTAGCACGGTCCGTTTTTGGCAACATAATCGTTCGAATATGACATATGTAAACCAGGTGATGGCAGCATTTTCGAGTTGAAAGCCATTCCATAATTATATTTATTTGAACTACTTACAGCAATAAATTCTGGAAGAACATAACACCCATATACAATTCGAATCAGTTCGTCGAGATCAGTAAATGCGTGTGTGACAAATAATTTCACTAAATTTTCTCTGAAATGACTCAACCGTTTTCTACAAACTCAGATTCATATGAATAGTCGTATGCTCCTACACAAGGTTCCTGAATTACGTTTGGATCCGACTTCTGGTTTAGGAACTACAGGATGATATGTGAAACGAAATCAAAATAGTGTTACTCATTTTTCTCGTAGATGGCTGAACCGAACTAAGATTCAAATGAAATCTAGGAACCATAAAAGATTAAAATGAAAGGTCTTAAGATCCTATAACATATCTCGCTTTTTAGTCAGATCCAACTTCCGGTTTATAAGATACAGGGTGATTAGTATAAAATGTCTATTGCGCACAAATTTATTAGGTTTATCGGGTTTGTAGATTTGGATAGTCGATAACCAAATAAACTTATCTCAGTTTTTAATTCGCACTATTAACACTCGCACAATTTAATTCGCACTACGATTTTTAAAAGATGTCTACACTGATTTTCAAACAGTTTGAATTGAATGTAAACTATAAAGCTCTTGAGGTGGATTTAACTGACTTCGGCTACACCGATTTTAGAATTCCGGTTCCAGTATCGAATCGTTTCTCAAAGCTCAATCGTTTTCTCAAAAAAGTCCAAATCAAAATTCAACTATAAAAAGTTCAAATTAAAGGATTAAAGGTCCCAAACAAAATTAATGAATTTTATCCGATTCTGGAATTACAGGGTGATGAGTTTTTAAAATTCATTCCGATATAGAAGATGACACTCCAAAAAACCTTCAAAGTTGGAAACTATTGCAATTTATATGTCATATTAATTTATGGCCATACGAATCGTTTTCGGTTATGCTGGTTCTTGAATACTGGTTCTGGTTGTACCGTGAGTAACCGTAAGCTCTAAAATGGAATTTATTTCGACATCTCATGGAAGGTTCAATCGATTATTACTCGTTTAGATTAAAATTCGATCCGATTGAGAGTTTCGACATTACAGGCTAATGAGTGAATAGAACTTTAAATTGCCGCTTGAATATCATTAAAATAATGTCATGCGAACTAAAACACCGACGAATATTCATGCAAAAAACACATGCGGATGATAAAAAAAGGTATCATCTCACTGCTAGGTGGATTGAGCACGTTTTTATCTTGGTATTCGGTGCTAACGCTCGGTTCCTCAATCCGTATACTTTTTCAATCGGTTATTGTGAACCTTTTCTAGTCTATTCCCATTTTTATAGTTGTTGTTTGCTCACTAGGAAGAGCGACTACTTCATACGGTCCTCTCTAAAGTGATTGTAACTTTTGTCCTGCGCCTGTGTCTCCCCACATTGGTTGCCATTCGTTGGAGTTTTTATCATACATATAATTCTTTGCGCTTTTGTTTGGACGCAATTAGATTCTTCCAGGCTTGATGATGAAGTCGTTTAAATGTAGATCGCATTTCATTGACGTAGTCCTCATAGTAGAGACCATCATTATCGTAAACGGAGTTTGGGATGTTCGCCCGTCTTCCGTATAAAATAGTGTATACGGTGTATAACCCGTTGAGGAATTTACAGTGGTATTATATTCGAAACTGAAGAATGGGAGTAATTGATCCCATGTTTTCGGTTCGTTACCTACGTATTGTCTTAAATATGTTTTCAATTCCCTATTCGATCGATCCACCAAGTTTGCTTGTAGATGATATGTACTTGTAGTAATTTTTTTAATTTTTAAAATTTTACATACGTTTTTCATAAGAGAACTAACAAAGTTGGTTCCATTATCGGTTACTAATTCGGCGGGGGTTCCATATTAACATATATAATTATTCACGAAAGTTTGCGCGACCGTGGCACCTTCTTGATTTTCCATCGGTGCTACGATTAAATATCTAGTCAGATCGTCTTGCATCACAAGTCCGTATCTGTTCCCCCATTCTGACTCGGGTAATACCACTATGTCCATATACAATTTCTCGAACGGTTCGGACGATGTCGTGGTAATTCTCATTGGAATTTTGTTCGCTCGACCGATTTTGTTTTTCTGGCACGAGCTACATTGTTTAACATAATTTTCGACATCCTTCCGCATATTAGTCCAATGGAATAGTGGACTCATTCTTTTCAACATCCGTTTGCTTCCAACATGTCCGCCTAGAGGAGCATCGTGGAATTCTTTCAATGTAGTTTCGCGGTCTTTTTCTGGCACCCACATTCTGTCTTTTTCCGGAGCATAAAGGGTGAAAATTTTATCATATTTCTCGGCAATAAATCTTAACACATTTGCCTCAGGAGTTTTCTGCATGTTTCGAAAAGAGATAATTTGCATGTTCTTTGCATTTTTCAGGTCTTCAGGGCAGTTAGTGAATGCATCTACTAACCCATCTATTAGAATTCTTGTATCGGTTATTGATCTACTCGAGCCATTTAGAACCAATCCCCATATTTTATGATCTGGAATTGAAAATACTCTTCCATTTAGGTAGTCTTTTAAACCGTGTGGTAAGTGTATCAGCTCGGCTAGTTCTTTATATGCTGATCTACTGTTTACTATTACGAAAGTACCATCAAAATCCCTTTCGTTAGTTTTTTGTTTTGAAAATTTCAGCAGATCAAATTTGATGTCATTGTTATTTATGCATATTTCATATTCTTCGAAATATGAGAGTGCTCTCAAATCTTCCTTTTCGTCCCATCCAAAATCGATGTTTTCTAATCCGTCCATGTGCGGATTCCATTCTCTCTTTTGTTTATTTTTAAATAACGTAAACCTGCCTGATTCGTCTTTCAGTTGTTTTGGGGAAGTTGTTTTATTTTCCGCGTCTTTCCGCTTCGCAAGTTCATTTTTCTCTGTTTGCTGCTGTTGACGCTTTTGCTGTCTAGTGACTATTGAAATAGGGTGTAAGGGCTCGGCCTGTTCGGGCAGTCTGGATAAAAAGTCTGCCACAATATTGTCTTTACCTTGTTTATAGCGAATGTCCATTTCCAACCCTTGAAGTTTCAGACGTAAACGCGTTAGCGTAGGCGAAGTTTCTTTTAAATGCCATATTGAAATCAGCGGTCTATGATCAGTGTATACAATAAATCTCTGATTGTAAATTAAATGTTTGAAGCGGTTCACTGCCCATACGATGGCTAACAACTCCTTTTCAATCGTATGGTATTTTCTTTCAGCACCTACTAGACCTCTGCTTGCATATGAAATAGGCCTGTCGATCGATTTTTCATTAGAGAGTACTGCTCCAATAGCGTACTCGCTTGCATCTGTCGTGATCACGAACGTATCTTTATAGTTCGGTCTAACTAACAGTGTGTCAGAAGTTAAAAAATTCCGCAACTCCTCAAAAGATTCTTGAAACTTTTCTGTTCAAGTAAACTTAACATTCTTTCGCAAGAGATCGTTCAAAGGTTTACGTTTCACTGCTATGTGAGGTATGAATTTTCCATAGAAATTTACTGTTCCTAAAAATGACCGAACACCTTTGACTGTTTTTAGTGCCGCCATCTCTTTTATTGTTTTTATATTGTCCTCCATAGGACGAATTCCTTCTTTGTCAATTACATGTCCTAAATTTTTTATTTCATTTTTCAAAATTTGGCATTTACCTGGCTCGACTTTTAGATTATGTCGGCGGAGAGCCTCTAAAACTTTGCGTAAGTTTTCATTGTGGTCTTCCATAGTAACACCGAAAACAATTATGTCATCCAGATAGACGATTGCTTTAACCCCTTCTATCTCATAAAGTACCGTATTCGTTAATCGTTGGAACGTCGACGGGCTGTTACGCAGGCCTATAGGCATTCTTGTAAATTCAAAGTGCCCTTTTGGAGTTCAAAACGCTGTCTTGGCTGCATATTTTGCGTTGATTGGCACTTGGTAAAACCCTGATTTTAAATCCAAGGTAGAAAAATATTTACTGTTTCCAAGATTATCTAGAATCTCGTCGATTAGTGGAACTGGGTATACAAATGGCTTTGTAACTAAATTTAAAGCCCTGAAGTCAACCACGATTCTGTATTTCTTGTTACCAAATTCATCGTCCTTCTTGGGAACACATAGGACTGGTGCATTCCACGGACTTTTGCTGGGCCTTATGATACCTTGTCTACGCATTTCTTCAATTTCTTCATTAATATGCTTCTTTGTAGCTTCTGGAAATCTGTATTGCCGTTTGTTGATAGGCACGTTTGACGTGGTCTCAATTTCGTGCACTGCCGCATCAGTGATAGTAAATTTTTCCCCCTATTATACATCGCTATATGATGCCATAATCTTCTCAATATCCCTAAAATTTTCTCTTTTTAGATGATTCATATTTAGTGATTCTAATACTTTTTCCGTTTGGTCTCGACCAGTTTTTTTACCGTATCTTCTATTTTCCGTAAAAATTACGTCTTGATTTGAATCTAAATCAAGGAAACATTTGTTTTCCTCGTCACATTCTCCACCAATAAAATCTTTTTCTTCTTCATGAGTAATATTAGTCCCACAACCGGGGCATACTATCTGAACGATCGTCGTTTTTGTATAACTCATAATTGCTCTGATACGATGCAATAATGTTATCATTTTTATTCACGTGCTTTTTATTCACTTCATATTTATTATGCTTTGATAAACTACCCTCTAAAACTTCAGCATTTACGATAATTACTTCATTTTTGCCACTCTTTGCATTAGTTTCAGTATGTTTTTCGGTTGTCCTATTTCTACTTGGAGATTTTTTTATTTCAAAATCATTGTTTGCTTTAGTTGCACTGTTTGAAGACATCTTTGGCTTCCCATTATTATCATTTACTTCGCTATTTATGTCATTACTCATGCGGGCTAATATTTCAATGTTGTGATCATCCTTATCAGCAGGACGCATCCCATAATGCTCAGTTGCATGTACCTTTTCTTTTCCTGATACTGGTATATTTTTCTGCATTATTGTGCTCGTTTGGTACACTTAGGCATATGTACTCGAAATTCTGAGTGACATAGATTGTGTATATCTTTAAAAACTCTGCTCCTATGATTCCAGGAACACACAAATCTTTTACTATATAAAATCTAACTCTGTAATGAGTCTTTCCAATCACCAACGTGACTTTTACTGACCCAAATGTCTGTGATTGAGTTCCATCAAAACCTGCGATGTATAAATTATCTTTGTAGTTTATTTTCTCTGATCCTATTTTCGCGACAGTATCCCATCTCATTACGTTATAAAATGCTCCAGTATCGAGCAAATACTTAATTTTTTCATTAGGTGTTTTTGCAGCAGCAACTTTTACAAATAACTGATTGTTTTTAGCACACTCTATTTTTAACATTTCGTGAGGCGGCATACTTTCTTGCCATTGCCCCGTATAATTTTTTGTCGTTTCTGTACACGTTGTACCCTGTGGACTAAGCTTGGTTTGATCATACGTTTGGTATTTTTCCTGTATTTTCACATTGTTATCTGCCTCGTATTTTGCGACTCTCTTCTCCTGTTTCTGATGAGCTTCATATGATTCTGTTTTTGGTTCAAAGGTTAGAGGTATTTTCCGTAAGCATATCCAACCTTGGTCATTGCGTAAGTTAGTCACATACTTATTCATAAATGTCATTCCCAAAATACCCCCTTGAGTCAAATTCTCCACTACGTCAAACTTCGTTTGGAAAAGTCTTCCCGCGATGATGAATTTTAGTTTTACGGTACCTAATGTTTTTCTAACAGTACTTGTTACCCCGGAATATTCTATGATTTCGTTTTCATTAATTGTATATGCTCCCATGTACTCTGCATTTCGTCTACTTATCAAGTTGCCAGATGCTCCAGTGTCTACCAGCAACCGCATCTCGTTATTTGGTTCGTTTGTCGATCTCAACAACATCATAAATTCGTTGACTTTCGTCTTATGTAATTTGACCCATATCCCTTCTTTACGTTTTTTGTACACATCACTCTTCATTGGTTTTCTGTTATTGTAATTTTCATTCTCCCCGCATCGATCCTAATTTTGCATTTTACATGTTTGCTTGGCTAAATTTGCATTCGGAGTTCTTGATGCTCCATATCTCATTTGATCAGGCATATTTCTGGTCCTGATATTATGATCATATCTTCGAAATATTTTTCTATTATCGTAAGTCATGCAATTTACCCATAACTGTGCTTCATTATTTTCGTAGTGTTTTCTATCAAGTGCATTATTCTTCTCTCGAATATTACCATTGTATCTATTAGGTGGTTTTCTATTATCATACCGATTTGTTAAATCGTATTTTTGCTGATACTCATTATTTTCATATTGGTACCCTTCGTGAGTTCTAAACTTTTGATTCCTCATAAGAACTCTATAGCCCAGCTCTGTTGCTTGAAGTCTGTGTTCAAGTACTTCGATATGTTTTCGTTCTATATCAATTTCTTCTAAATACTCCAGTAACTCATACAATGTCTTTTTTTTGTGGCCTTGTGCCATTCGTTTCAATTTGTCGTTGTATAAGCCTGCTAAGCAATGTAGTCTTAGACTGACTTCCATTGGCGATTCCCGAGCAAAGCACCCTTCATTGTAATTGTCCAACTGCTCTTTAATTTTCATTATGCGCTTTTTGTAATTTTTGAATGGTTCATTGGGTTCTTGCCGCAAAGTTTCTATTTTTAAAACAACGTCTTCGATTATTTCGATTTCTCCAAATTCGCGTATAAGATTTTGTTTGATTTTAGGCCAATTTTCGGCTTTTATGTGCAGTAATCTAGCTGCTGCTTCTTTTTTTAACTTCAATAATATTACGTAGATCAGATCGTCTCTAGATGTCTCTTCTGGGAATTGTTTTTCGAAATGTTCAATATGATAGATGAACGAATCTAACTGTTCGGTAGTTCCATCGAACTCCGGAATGCACTGCAGTGCTTCCGCTTTAGGGAATTGAAATTCCATGCTTGTTTGAATTTGATTCTCGTACTATGATATCTCTGTCAAGCCTCAAAATTATTATTTGGCTTGCCGTATGTTCAGAAAATGCTGAAATAAATCCCCCTGGACGATATTCATTTTTGCTGTAAATAATTACAATCTTGACCGTGGTTATGGTCGACATTCATTCACGTAAATAAACTTGACCTAGTCTCACATTATTGGTCATTGTATCGTACAAAGCTTCAATTGCTACGAGCCCTGCGTGGTCGAATTTCGTTCGCATTGGCATTTTTTTTTGTTTATTATTGAGCTAGCCCAACTCGGTGCTCTCAAATTTGTCATGCCCGCCGTGTGCGCAAAAATAACTGTCTTTGTTAATTCTGTTATAAGGGTCGACGGCATAGGCTTCAACATCGTATCGTACCATACTCGTGGTTTAACATTATAGTTTACCGTACGCGACTCAAAGTCACTGTCGGTTTATTATTATTATTATTGTCATATACCGCTACCGTACTCTGTTTTTATTTCGGTTGCCAGACTTTTACCCGCAAATATGGCCGCGATTGTTTTTGGTGTGTTACCTAGCAACGCATTTTGCTATAGGCTCCGCCCATACGGGTTGGTTCACCACCGTTTTAAATATATATATATATATATATATATATATATATATATATATATATATATATATATATATATATATATATATATATATATATATATATATATATATATATATATATATATATATATATATATATATATATATATATATATATATATATATATATATATATATATATATATATGTATATATATATATATATATATATATATATATATATATATATATATACCTCGTGGCATGCTCTCCTGGTGCCTAGCTTGCTGACTTGCTTTATTATATCAGTCGAAGTACCTTTGCTTATTCGCAAAATGATGCGTCAGATTGCCGATTCCTTCGCTCATACGCGTTGGTTTCGGATGGTCACCTTAACCTTATAATCATTACACCAGTGCTAACTGTTCAGCTGGTCGTGATATTCGTGTTTTTTCAACGAAGGCAAAAAAAGGCGGATGGGTAATGTCAGAGACATAACTGGATGTCGTGAATACGAAAACAACTGCCATGTTCCTTAACACTTCTGAATATCAATTGTATGAATTATGCACGCATTCCCCTTTTTCACATTTTTCGCAAAAACAAAGAAAGCTTCACTTGATCTCGATTACTGTGAATTTCACACAGCGAAAAGTGCACAAATCTAAGCAAACTGTTCTTGATTTGCAGTAAACTGAGGATATTTCCCTACGATTTGCAAACAACATATCCTAATAGTTCTTTAAAAAACTTTTAGAGCCAGTAGAATGGCTGATATTGTGCAATGCTCTCCACCGTTGTTTTTTTCCAATGCTAATGACTGGCAGCTGTGACGTAATCGCTCTTGTCAAAAGCGAAACTAGCTGTGCAGACGACACAAAACACATCTGCTCGCAGGGGCGATAGAATCCAAACTGATTCAATTTTTGTTAAGAGATTGCCTTTTATGTGATTTCGTTTGTAGCTTTTTCACTAATGGGCGGTCCTAACGGCTATAAAAATAGACGCATTCAGAATTTAAAGGTTGACTATTTCATTTCGGTTTTGCATAATTTATTGAAAGAAACTATCAATATGCTGAAGGGACTCGTTTCTAGCATTCAGAAAGGTCAAATTGCGTAATTCTCTACGACATTAAACTCTGGAACATTTTTCGCAAAAACAAAGAAGGCTTCACTTGATCTCGATTACTGTGAGTTTCACACAGCGAAAAGTGCACAAATCTAAGCAAACTGTTCTTGATTTGCCGTAAACTGAGGATATTTCCCTACGATTTGCAAACAACAAATCCTAATAGTTCTTTAGAAAACTTTTAGAGCCATTAGAACGGCTGATCTTGTGCAATGCTCTCCACCGTTGTTTTTTCCCAATGCTAATGACTGGCAGCTGTGACGTAATCGCTCTTGTCGAAAGCGTGCAGACGACGCAAAACACATCTGCTCGCAGTGGTGATACAATCCAAACTGATTCAAGTTTTGTTGAGAGGCTTGTTTCTACCTGATTTCGTTTGTAGCTTTTTCACTAATGGGCGGTCCTAACGGCTATAAAAATAGCCGCATACAGAATTTTAATGTCGATTATTTCATTTCGGATTTGCATAATTTATTGAAAGAAACTATCAATATGCTGTAGGGATTCGTTTCCAGCATTCAGAAGAGTCAAATTGCGTAATTCTCTACGACATTAAACTCTGGAACATTTTTCGCAAAAAAGGCTTCACTTGATCTTGATTACTGTGAATTTCACACAGCGAAAAGTGCACAAATCTAAGCAAACTGTTCTTGATTTGCCGTAAACTGAGGATATTTCCCTACGATTTGCGAACAACAAATCCTAATAGTTCTTTAGAAAACTTTTAGAGCCATTAGAACGGCTGATATTGTGCAATGCTCTCCACCGTTGTTTTTTTCCCAATGCAGCTGTGACGTAATCGCTCTTGTCGAAAGCGTGCAGACGACGCAAAACACATCTGCTCGCAGTGGCGATTGAATCCAAACTGATTGAATTTTTGTTAAGAGATTTCCTTTTATGTGATTTCGTTTGTAGCTTTTTCACTAATGGGCGCACCTAACGGCTATAAAAATAGCCGCATACAGAATTTTATTGTCGATTATTTCATTTCGGATTTGCATAATTTATTGAAAGAAACTATCAATATGCTGTAGGGATTCGTTTCTGGCATTCACAAGGACCAAATTGAGGAACTCACTGCGATATTCACCACTTTTCGGAACATTTTTCCCGGACGATTTGTTGTACAGCAGCAGATATTTTGTTCTCTTCCTTAGAACGCGTTCTGATTGGCTGGTGTTGACATGGAGCAAATGAGACAGGTTTTTCACGTTTAAATTGAAAAATTTCGATTCTATTGGTAGTTAGATTATATAAATCCTTTCACAGATTACTGAGCTATGAGCTTTAAAAATACGTGAAAGGCAAACGCGCCTTATGAATTATCCTCTTTGATACTCGTTTATACCAAACATTTCAGAAAAGTTAAATTTTGAACTATTTGAGAATATGTCACAGAACTGAAAATTTTATTATAAAATTGTGATCATATTTCCGATGGCATGTCGCAAGAATTATGCTGATTCATTAGATACAACAATAGATATTCACGATCAAAAACTTATCACTCTCTCAGAGGGTAAATTTTGAAAAGGCACCCCATAGTAAAGTAAGTCGTATTCACGACAAAAAACTTCTTAGGCCTTTATGCTAGTGTGACCACTTTTGTAAGTATTATCGCGGTGTTGTTTTTTTTTCTTCAACACCTGCGCTCGTATTGACCGTGGTCAAAACGTAAACAAATCAACTGTGAGCGTAATCTATACGTCCGCAGTTTTCAAGGAAACTTGAACAAATTTATGGCTTGCCAAATGACTCGACAACGGAATGTATATAACTGTTCTAGAAACCCGCTGTAGGCATGAGAAAAGTTCTGATATCGTTTACCAGTTGATGGATTGTGAGTAATGTAGTTAGAAAAATAATATTGGTCCTTGTGAGCGCGAGTTAAACAAGTCAGAAAAATTTTCGCACTAATGCCATCTTAATTTTTTTTTATGATTTAGCGCTCACAATAAGTGGCAACATTACGTAATCAAAACAACGAGAAAAAAAAATTTATAAAATAATTATACTAATACTACATCGCCCAACATCCTCAATTCCGAAATCCTCGCCCGTAGTCCTGACGTGTCCTTGCTACTATAGCACGTATCGCTGTCACCACTTGCAAGCTCCCGGCCGAGCAATGGCGGGAGAGGAATAACGAAGAGGATGTTTCTTTCAGTTCTATACGGAGTAACACTCTTCAATTCGGTTTCTCTTTTATGTCATTGTATTGATTCATCCATGTACTTGAGTTTAATATCACGCAATTCACCTTTTCTGAGTTTCAATTTTTTTTTTTGTGCTTTTCACTTGACAGCTACTTATTCTCAATAGTGAAGGATTAGGCTGTTTTTGGGAGTTCTTTCCCACAATCTAACAAAAGTCACTAACGATTGTTAATAAGGCTAACACTTCACGCAGTCTCACTAAACTCGGCATATCAGTAGGTGTATGCACATACGAGCGTACACCTTACTACAGTAAGTCTATTGCATACCCCTTGAGTTTGTAAATCTATTCACAACACTTCATGGTGAACTCATCGGATATATGTCTCCACATTTACTTGTTTACATTAATAAATTAAGTTATTCTTCAACACATACTTTTGTTGTCGTATATTATCAACACTACCCTAACACGAGCAATGGTTGTGTCTAACTATTTTTCTTTTGCATGTGAATATCAAACCTGCACATGAAACTATTAAAACTTCACTCATTACAGCAATCTTTCACTCAATTCTTTAGGTGCCTTCCGAAATCTATTAAATCCCATTATAAACAATATTTCTTACTTGATTTTGAGGTCACTTGATACTCAAGTCTCACAATGCACACATATTCCTATGCATACTGTATTATACTCCGAACTAGCCACTAACTCTTGAAGCAAAACTACTTAATTTGTCCACCCCCGTGACTAGCGCCTAGTTACCGCACTCTGTAAAACTGAACTGACTACGCGAAACGACTACTTAATTTGTCTACGGACTCACGGCTATTTACCGCGCACTTTTTGAAACTTAACTGGTTACTAACTCTTCCCAACTATGGGTTTTTAAGCTCCTAACATTTTCTTTCGGGTGAAGCTCGAAGATTTTAGTACAAGCCGAGCTGATTTCAAGTAGGAAGTTCATCCGATTTTCTCCCGAAGTTCTACCGAAAACCGAAACCACTGTCGCTAGGCCAGAGGCAGTGTCCGTAAAAAATATAACTTTGTTTTTACAACATTGCCGCGCTGACTAATGCCCGGAACTGTCTATGGTTCTATAACAATAGCTTTTGTTTTACAACATTGCTGCGCTGATTAATGCCCGGAACTGTCTATGGTTCTATAACAATATCTTTTAAACATCGTTGCGATGACTAATGCTCAAAAATGTGCACGCTTCAATAACAAATTTTATACTTGAAGGTTGCAGCTACGCTGATATGAGAGTTTCCTTCACATTTTCCTACTTTTTCTACAATACTAGCAAATTCGAAGGAAAATTTGCTAAGGGCGCTGCACTACCCTCTAAGACTTCAGCATTGACGATAATTACTTCATTTTTGCCACTCTTTGCATCAGTTTCAATATGTTTTTCAGTTGTCCTATTTCTACTTGGAGATTTTTTTATTTCAAAATTATTGTTTACTTTAGTTGCACTGTTTGAAGACATCTTTAGCTTCTCATTATTATCATTTACTTCATTATTTCTTTCATTATTTATGCGGGTTGATATTTCAATATTGTACTCATCCTTATCTGCAGGACGCATCTCATAATGCCCAGTTGCATGTACCTTTTCTTTTCCTGTTACTGGTATATTTGCTACATTATTGTGCTCGTTTGGTTCACTTAGGCATATGTACTCGAAATTCCGAGTGACATAAATTGTATATATATTTAAAAATTCTGCTCCAATGATTCCAGGAACACACAAATCTTTTACTATATAAAATCTAACTCTGTAATAAGTTTTTCCAATCACCAAACGACTTTTACTGACCCGATAATCTGTGATTGGGTTCCATCAAAGCCTGCGATGTATAAATTATCTTTATAACTTATTATATTCTCTGATCCTATTTTCGCGACAGTATCCCATCTCATTACGTTAAAAAATGCTCCAGTATCGAGCAAATATTTAATTTTTTCATTAGGTGTTTTTGCAGCAGCAACTTTTACAAATAACTGATTGTTTTTAGCACACTCTATTTTTAACATTTCGTGAGGCGGCATACCTTCTTGCCATTGCCTCGTATTTTCACATTGTTATCTGCCTCGTATTTTGCGACTCTCTTCTCCTGTTTCTGATAAACTTCATATGATTCTGTTTTTGGTTCAAAGATTAGAGGTATTTTCCGTAAGCATATCCTACCTTGGTCATTGTGTATGCTAGTCACATACTTATTCATAAATGTAATTCGCAAAATGCCCCCTGGAGTCAAATTCTCTACTACGTCAAACTTCGTTTGGAAAATTCTTCCTGCGATGATGAAGTTTATTTCTACGGTACCTAATGTTTTTTTTAACAGTACCTGTTATCCCGGAATATTCTATGATTTCGTTATCATTAATTGTATATGCTCCCATGTACTCTGCGTTTCGTCTACTTATCAAGTTGCCAGATGCTCCACTGTCTACCAGCAACCGCATCTCGTTATTTGGTTGGTTTGCCGATCTCAACAACATCATAAATTCGTTGTCTTTCGTGTTATGTAATTTGACCCATATCCTTTCTTTACGTTTTTTGTACACATCACTATTCGTTGGTTTTCTGTTATCATCCTAATTTTGCATTTTACATGTTTGCTTGGCTAAATTTGCATTCGGAGTTCTTGATGCTCCATATCTCATTTGATCACGCATATTTCTGGTCCTGATATTATGATCATATCTACGAAATATTTTTCTATTATCGTAAGTCTTGCAATTTACCCATAACTGTGCTTCATTATTTTCGTAGTGTTTTCTACCAAGCCCATTATTTTCCTCTCGAATATTACCATTGTATCTATTAGGTAGTTTTCTATTATCATTCCGATTTGTTAAATCGTATTTTTGCTGATACTCATTATTTTCATATTGGTACCCTTCGTGCGTCCTAAACTTTTGATTCCTCATAAGAACTCTATAGCCCAGCTCTGTTGCTTGAAGTCTGTGTTCAAGTACTTCGATATGTTTTCGTTCTATATCAATTTCTTCTAAATACTCCAGTAACTCATACAATGTCTTTTTTTTGTGGCCTTGTGCCATTCGTTTCAATTTGTCGTTGTATAAGCCTGCTAAGCAATGTAGTCTTAGACTGACTTCCATTGGCGATTCCCGAGTAAAGCACCCTGCATTGTAATTGTCCAACTGCTCTTTAATTCTCATTATGCGCTTTTTGTAATTTTTGAATGGTTCATTGGGTTCTTGCCGCAAAGTTTCTATTTTTAAAACAACGTCTTCGATTCTTTCGATTTCTACAAATTCGCGTATAAGATTTTCTTTGATTTTAGGCCAATTTTCGGCTTTTATGTGCAGCAATCTAGCAGCTGCTTCTTTTTTCAACTTCAATAATATTATGTAGATCAGATCGTCTCTAGATGTCTCTTCTGGGAATTGTTTTTCGAAATGTTCAATATGATAGATGAACGCATTTAACTGTTCGGTAGTTCCATCGAACTCTGGAATGCACTGCAGTGCTTCCGCTTTAGGGAATTGAAATTCCATGCTTGTTTGAATTTGATTCTCGTGCTATGTCAAGCCTCAAAATTATTATTTGGCTTGCCGTATGTTTAGAAAATGCTGAAATAAATCCCCCTGGACGATATTCATTTTTGCTGTAAATAATTACAATCTTGACCGTGGTTATGGTCGACATTCATTAACGTAAATAAACTTGACCTAGTCTCATATTACTGGTCATTGTGTAGTATGAAGCTTCAACTGCCACGAGCCCTGCGTGGTCGAATTTAGTTCGCATTGGCATTTTTGTTTATTTTTGAGCCAGCCCAACTCGGTTCTCGCAAATTTGTCATGCCCGCCGTGTGCGCAAACCAAACTGTCTTTGTTAATTCTGTTATATGGGTCGACGGCATAGGCTGCAACGAAACATCATACCATACTCGTGGTTTAACTTTATTGTTTACCGTACGCGACTCAAAATCAATGTCGGTTTCTTATTATTATTTTGCTATAGGCTCCGCCCATACGGGTTGGTTCTTCACCTTTTTAAATATATATACCTCGTGGCATGCACTCCTGGTGCCTAACTCGCTGCCTTGCTTTGTTATGTCAGTCGAAGTACGGCTACTTTTGCTTATTCGCAAAATGATGCGTCAAATTACCGATTCCTTCGCTCATACGCGTGAGGTTCGGTTGGTCACCTTGACCTTATAATCATTACACTAGTGCTAACTGTTCAGCTGGTCGTGATATTCGTGTCTCTTCAACGAAGGCAATAAAAAACTTCTTAGGCCTTCATGCTAGTATGGTCACTTTTGTAAGTATTATCGCGGTTTTTTTCTCTTCAACACATGCGCTCGTATTGACCGTGGTCAAAACGTAAACAAATCAACTGTGAGCGTAATCTATACGTCCGCAGTTTTCAAGGCAACTTGAACAAAATTATTGCTTGCCAAATGACTCAACAACGGAATGTATATAACTGTTCTAGAAACCCGATGTAGGCATGAGAAAAAGTACTGATATCGTTTACCAGTTGATGGATTGTATGTAATGGAGTTAGAATAATAATATTGGTCCTTGTGAGCGCGAGTTAAACAAGTTAAACGTCGTATTCGGCCGAGCGGTGGAGGGAGAAAAACCACGAATAAGGGATGGGTTTTTTCCACAGTTAGAAAAAATAATAAATTTGTTTCTTCTGTTCTTCTTTAAACTCTTATTTCTTTTACATAGTGGTTGCAAACTTATCGCAAAACTATTATCACTTGTTATTTTTTCACGATAACACTACATTGGGTCTATGCGTCTTGTGATATATGTTCTGTTCACGCAATCTATCTTATTCCTTAGAGAAGGTTTCTTCTCCCACTTGCTACCATCAGGCTATGTGCTTACAAATTCGATATTTACTTCTATTTATCACTATTCAGAAACTGTTAACATGCTTTCTGTCAATCATATCTTGCGAATTCTCTTTTTTGTAACGATATTGTACCCGAATTGATATCACTTAAAAACGATTATTAACACGAGAACTCGG
Source organism: Malaya genurostris (assembly GCF_030247185.1). Classification (NCBI taxonomy): domain Eukaryota; kingdom Metazoa; phylum Arthropoda; class Insecta; order Diptera; family Culicidae; genus Malaya; species Malaya genurostris. Next base: position 145,002,994 of record NC_080572.1, read on the forward strand.
ACGAGGCGGACTAACTTATCTACGGGTCGACACCCGAGACTAACGGCTATTTACCGCGCACTCTTTAAAACTTAACTAACTAACCGACTACTCGAAACAAAAAACTACTTAATAACGACTACTACTTTGTCTACGGGCCGACGCCCGAGACTAACGGCTATTTACCGCGCACTCTTTAAAGCTGAACTGCCTCCTAACTTTTCAAAACTGATCTAATTACTAACTCGTCCCAACTGGGGTTTTTAAGCTCCTTACATTCAGTTTCGGGTGAAGCCCGAAGATTTTAGTACACGCCGAGCTTGTGATTTCAAGTAGAAAGTTCATCCGACTTTCTTCCGAAGTTCTACCGAATGTCGAGACCACTGTCACTATGCTAGAGGCAGTGTCCAGTGTCCGTGAAAAATAACTTTGTATTTACAACATTGCTGCGCTGACTAATGCTCGGAACTGTCTATGGTTTTATAACAATAGCTTTGTTTTTACAACATTGCTACGCTGACTAATGCTCGGAACTGTCTATGGTTTTATAACAATATTTCTTAAACATCGTTGCGATGACTAATGCTCGCAAATGTGCACGCTTCAATAACAAAGTTTATACCTGAAGGTTGCAGCTACGCTGATATGAGAGTTTCCTTCACATTTTCCTACTTTTTCTACAATACTAGCAAATTCGAAGGAAAATTTGCTAAGGGCGCTGCAAGTGAAAGTGTAATAACGTGACAGTGAAATAATGGAATTAAATGGCACATAAATAGTGCAACTATTGACATGTTATACTTGTTTACGGAGACATGGTTAAACGGCAACATTCTCTCCAAGCAAATATTCGGTGATTCGTTCTCTGTTTACAGACAGGATCGCACCGAGCAGAACAGTCATAAAAAAGCGGCGGTGGTGTCTTCGTCGCCTGTCGCTCAAAATTCAAATTTCAACAGTTGTCCCTCTTGAACTGCACCGGTGTCGAGCAGCTTTGGGTTGCTCTCATGTTCTCAGATTACACGCTCTATATTTGTGTTTTTTATATCCCGCCTGATCGCATCAATGATATGTTAGAGTTGGATCAGCATTTGAACTCGCTCTCACAAATTGAAAACCAAATGGCTTTCGACGATAAGGTGATTATTATAGGCGACTTTAATTTCCCCGGCATTAAATGGTCTCGCTCTTCGTCTAATTTTTAATTTCCTGACATCGAAGCTCGTCTAAAACACCTAATTCCCTGAAGCTTATTGATAGCTATAGTACAGCAAGATCAGTACAGTTTAATGACCTAACGAATAATAGTAACAATCGCCTGCTTGATCTCTGCTTTGTTAGTCTTGAATTCATAAATACTTGATCAATAACCCTCGCCCCCTTCCCGCTCGTTAAATCCTGTCAACATCATTCACCACTTCACATTGCCTTTCGTGATTGTCCGTCTGTTGTTTTCAGCGACGTCTCCGAATCAACTTTCTTTGATTACAGAAATGGTAATGTCAATGAAATGAATAGATTTCTGATTTCTGGAACTGGATTGGAACTATTTACTATCCAATCGTGACTGTAATTCTGCCGTTGATCTCTGGACACATATAATAACCGACGCTATTAATCAATTTATACCCAAAAAGCTACGAAAAAAAACGTGATTAATCCACCTAGCAGTGAGATGATACCTTTTTTTTATCAATCCGCATGTGTTTTTTGCATGAATATTCTTCGGTGTTCAAGTTTTCATTACATTATTTTAATGACCGTCGTTTTAAGCGACAATTTGAGATTGTAATCACTCATTACTCTGTAATGTCGAAACTGCAAATACAATCGAATTTAAATCTAGAAGTGTGATAATCGATTAAACATGCCATGATATGTAAGTTCCACTTTAGAGTTTACGGTAATTTAAGGTACTTCCAGAGCCGGTATTCAGGAACCAGCATAACCCAAACCGATTCGTATGGCCATATGACGAATAAATTACAGTTTTGAGTACAACTTTGAAGCTTAATTGGATAAAATTCATTATTTTTGTTTGTATGTATAAAACTAATTAATTTTGTATATAAGTTTAATTCAATTTGAATTTTTGTTTCTGAAATTTGATTAGGCTTTTTTGAGAAAACTATTGAGCTTTGAGAAACGATTTTATACTGGAACCGGAATTCTAAAATCGGTATGGCCGAAGTCAGATAAATTCATCATAAATGAATAGCTGTATAGTTTACATTTGTTTCAAAATATTTTAAAATCAGTGAAGACATCTTTGAGAAATCATAGCACGAATTAAATTTTAGGTGCCTTCTTAATCGACAACTGAATACCACTAAAACTGAAAAAAGTTAATTTTTTTATCGACTATCCAAATCTGCTAACCCGATAAACCTGATTAATTTATGTGGAATAGACATTTTTATACTAATCACCCTGTATCCCCGAAACCGGAAGCTGGATCTGATTGAAGAGCAAGATGTTTTAAAGAATATTGAAACTTTTCATTTGCATCTTAGATGATTCTTAGATTTCATTTGAATCTTAGATCGGTTCAGCCATCTACGAGAAGAATGAGTTACACAATTTTGATTTCGTTTCATATATCATCCTGTAGTTCCGGAACCAGAGGTCGGAACCAAACATAATTCAGGAACTTTGTTTGGGAGCATACGAATTTTCGTATGAATCTGAATTTGTAGAAAAGAAATTTTCAGAGAAAATTGAGTGAAATTATTTGTCACACACGCATTTGCTGATCTCGACGAACTGATTCGAATGGTATATGGATGTTATGTTCTTCCAGCATTTATTGCTGTAAGTAGTTTAAAACAATATAATTAAAAAAAAATCTGCCATCATCTGGTTTATATATGTCATATTCGAACGATTATGTTGCCAAAAACGAACCGTGCTAAAATCGGTCCGAGTCATGAAAAAGGATGCTGTACACAGTCTTTTTGGTACTTAGAAACAATTGTATGTAACAGAATAAAAAATCGTGTTTTCCGTTGCTCCCAAGCATTGCTTTGTCATACAGCGCTCAAAACTCCTACTGCTGGAATAGGGGGAAAAGTCGTTTACACAATAATTTCGATATCTCCGTTAAAAATGGACGGATTTTAACAATCTATGGCTTGTTGAATAGGTATTATCGTGCGGAATCTAAGTCTGAAGACATATTCTGTTTTCAAGGTCAATTGTGACAGATACTGTCAAAAAACTGAAAATTTTCGAATAACTCAAAAAGTAAACATCCTATCTCAAAACCATTTAATAGCGTTTTGGGTGACGGGGAGACCTTTCATTTGCGACTAGTTTGATCAAAATCGGTCCAGCCATCTCTGAGATCTCGACCTCTTAGTTGACAACACACATACAGACACACACACACATACACACACACACACACAGACATTTGCTCAGTTCGTCGAGCTGAATCGATTGGTATATGTCATTCGGCCCTCCGGGCCTCGGAAAAATTTTCGAAAGTTTGAGCGAATTCTATACCTATTTTTTATATATATAAAAAAGGTAAAACCGCTCTGTCCACCGTGAACAAACCAAACTTTGAAGCGATTTAAACGAGCCAAATTATGGAGCTTTGAGGAAATTCACCAAAAAGCGTACTCTTCATATTAGATCCTATTATCCGTTCCACAACAATCGTTATAAACGATTGAATAAATCATTCCACTATGCCTTTCAATGTCGCATTCAGAAGAACCTTAAATCCCACCCTAAAAGGTTTTGGAGTCACGTTAATGAACAAAGAAAGGAATCAGGGTTACCTAATCATATGTCGCTCGGCACTCTGCAAGCATCGATCCCGCGTGATATCTGTGATCTCTTTGGATGGATATGGTGGAAGCTTCATTAGCTAAACTGAAAAGATCATCAAGCGCTGGACCTGATGAAATACCCTCCATTATTCTTAAGAATTGCTCGGAAAGTCTACAGATTTCTTTTATGATATTATTCAATATTTCCTTGCGCTCAGGTATTTTTCCTAATTCATGGAAAAAATCATTCATCTTTCTTATGTTTAAGAAAGGAGATAAATGCAATATATCTAATTACCGCGGAATTGCTGCATTATGTGCTGTATCTATGCTTTTTGAAATCATCATTTTGGACTTCATTACCACAACTGCTCTAGTCACATATCTTCAACTCAACACGGTTTTATGCCAAAACGATCCACATCTACCAACCTGGTATGTTATACATCCTACGTAATTCAGTCGCTACAGGCGCGACAGCATTTTGACGCCATATATACAGACTTCTCCGCTGTTTTTGATAAAATAAATCACCAAATAGCTATTGCCAAACTTGACAGACTTGGATTCATTGGATCTTTTTTAAATTGGTTGCATTCGTACCTGATTGGTCGTAGTATGATAGCTAAAATCGGAGACTGCACAACTGCACCTTTTCGAGTTAACTCTGGGGTACCTCAAGTCAGTCATCTTGGACCCTTTTTATTCTTACTTTATCTGAACGATTTGAACTATTCGATGAAATGCATGAAATTATCTTTCGCCGACGATTTTAAATTGTTTCATCTTATTAAAGATCACGAAGATGCAAGATTCCTGCAAAAACAGTTGGATATTTTCTCCAACTGGTGCGACCTCAATAGAATGGTATTAAACCCATCTAAATGTTCCGTGATCTCATTTACACTCAAACGCACAAACGTAGTATTTAACTATGCTATTTCCGGAACTATCCTCAAGTGAGAATCGACTGTAAAGGATCTGGGAGTCCTGTTGGATTCTAAACTTAGTTTCAAGGATCACGTCGAATATATTATTTCTAAGGCTTCCAAGACTCTTGGTTTTATTTTTCGAGTCACAAAGAACTTTAAAAGTATATATTGCTTAAAAGCACTATATTGCACCCTGATTCTTTCTATCCTAGAATTAACGCTTCTGTCGTCTGGGCCCCTTATTATCAACTGGACATCCAACGCATCGAAGCTTTTCAGCGTAAATTTCTTCGCTTTGCTCTTCGTGGTCTTTCTTGGAGAGATCCTAACAACCTCCCAAGCTATCAGGAACGCTATAAACTGATCGATCTAGACCTGTTATCTCTTCGTCGAGATCTCTCCAGGGCAATATTCGTGGCAAATCTGTTGCAATCTCAGATTGATTGCCCCGAATTGTTAGGCAAACTAAATTTAAATATTCATTCTCGAAATCTTCGATCTCATCAATTCCTAAGAATTCAAACCGCTCGCACTAATTATGGCTATAATGAACCTTTCTCCAGTATGTGTCGTCTATTCAATCGATGTTTTCATGTATTTGATTTTACTCTATCTCGCAATATTATAAAAAAAAAAGTTTTTAAACACAATCTCAAACGGTTCTTTCAACTCCAATACTTAAATTCTAGGTTTAGCATTAGGGTTGACGTAGTGCCTAATCCACAAGTTTAGCTTATTGCTCCCTTAGTAAGTCTGCTTCCATTCTCCATCGATTATGCAAGTAAGAATAACATTCACCATTAGGTTCGTTTCAAAACTACTTTTTGTCGAAAATAGTGGAAGGCAGAATAGTCATTTTTGTTCTATGCTCTGTCATAAACACGAAGAAAATAATATAGGGATTGAACATCGATTGTGATAATATTATAATTCTCATTATATATGAATCCAAAATGATGAGAAATCACTCTACTTGGAATAATTTTGAGCATTCTGAACATAGTGGTATTTTGCTCTTTATTTTTTATATCTTTATAAACAGATTTTGATTGAAGGTGCATAAAAAACAGTTAAGTAAAATTTAATTTCGTTCGACAGTTTCAAAATCGTTGTGAAATTTGTACCTTGTATCAAGTTTGTGATTTAAAGTACTCTTCTGCTTTTTTATTGATGATAGAAAAGTGTTCTGTATTCATTCAATGTTTATAATGTCGATGGTGACTAAGATTCAACTAGTTTACTTGAAAACAAGTTATTTTCAAGTTATGAAAAGATGAGTTCTTTCAGTATGACATTACAACGTAACGACAACTTATTTTTAGCCGACCTAACAACTAGTAGAAACTGCGCTTTTTGAGTCATGCAAGTGGTTAGATGTTAGCACTCAAATATCTGGTTGCAAACTAGTCACAAACAAGCTAGCGTAACAAAAATTGTTACTTGGGAATGCGGCTTCGGTAAATGCACTTTTTTTTTTGTAAACCGAGCAAACGGAGAGAAATCGTATTAGGAAGTTGATCGAAACAGGTAAAAAACTTTTAAGGCATATATTTAGCCATTCTCAAAATCTTCTCAAACCTGTCATCTCGCATCATGAACATCCCTCAAATCGATGGTGGCAAAGCAGATTTATTTTCTCTTGCCGGCATTACCACACACTTAAAACTTCATTTTGATCTCAGCGAAAAAATATGCCAAATACGAACGGTGAAGTGATATTTTACTGAAATTTCGGCATAGTTTTTCCAAAATACTCGGTTTACTCCCAGAAAACCCTAGCGCACACGGGATAAAGACCCTCGTAACGCTAATCTACTACTAAAATTATTATTCCGGAATGATGTATTTTCTTAAATATTCAATGTTTGATTAAACTATTACTTTCGTTATAGCCGGAATCTGTTTTTTTTTTGCAGGAAATCAAATTGTTTTCTCTACTGGAAATGGCATAAAAGTGCATTCATTCTACACTGTAAATGCTTTACAGTATTTTCTTTATATGATATTTTCTTACATTTCCAAACCTGTCAGAAAAATTGCCAACATAATAAGTCTATGATTACGAGTTATAACTGGAATGTGTATTCAAAATTTCATTGTAATTGCTTCAAATCTCGGTAACAACTCGCATTTCGGCAATTTCGTTTCAAAAGCGACGATGATATCGGTAATTTATAGTCTTCCAGAAATCGAAAATCTCGGTAATGCAAATTACTTGTTAGATAAAATATACCGAGAATTTCTGTTATTTTATGGTTTGCCGAGATGACTCGTCTTTTCAAATGTCGGCAAAATTTTATGTGTGTCTACGAGGGGGGAGGACGTTTTGTGCAAAGTCTACGTAGTTTTAGTTTTTTATTCACAAAAAATTACGGAAATCAGACAAACAAGCCAGAATTATGTTTCATCAGCTTAACTTAAAGTGCGAATTTGCTAAAAATATCTCTCTCCTGTCGTTCATCCAGTAGAGGCGTTTGAGAATCATTGTATCTCATTGCCGCTTCTGTATCTGTAATAACTGAGCATTGATGACACCTCCCTGTGAACGACTTTCAAAATTAACGATATAACTAAACTAACATTCAACACAAATAGAACACTCCCGCGCTCGCTTTGGGGCTTGTAGTATTATCTAGTTGAAAAACAAAATTTATCTCGACTACTTATTAAGTATTTCTAGTAAGACTAAGACTGTTGAACATCTCGCGAATTATTTTAACTTTAAGTTAAAATTTGACGGTCGGAGTTTTCAGTTTGTCGTTATCAAAAATAACCTTGCTCGTGAGCATGATTATTTTTGGCAGTTCGACAGTTATTCAATTCATTTATGTTAAATTTGAATCAAAAGTTAAAATCATTCGCGGAATGGTTCACAGTCTAAGTGCACAAACATTAAATTTTATCGAACACCTTTGATTGTCTCGCCAGGTATGAAGATGAACGGGTAAAACGCCTACAGAAACATTTAATTTGAACAACGTGGACAGGATACTGACTATTGTAAGCTAATCACCCGAGCTGAAGGCGAAACGCGAAGAAATAGAAACAAAATATGTGCTCTTTGCACAAACCAAAAAAAAACCTAAATGTTCACATTCTGCGACGGCCAGTAACAAGCCGTCACTCGTTTACGCCTGAGACGTCAGAAATAATATAGCACTTGTGCAATATTATTTGAGGGTTGCATAAGTAGTGCATACTTTGCGTCTGCTTAGCGGTTTAAGTTGAACTGCTAGGCACGAGATGGCAGTTCAATTTGAACTGCTTTAAGCACTGACGAGCCGAAGGCGAAACGCGAAAATAAAAACAAAATATGTGCTTTTTGCACAAACCAACAAAACCCTTAAATGTTCATACTAAAACTAGCTTTTTTTATCATTTATTTATACCCGGCTTTAACCTAGTTGCGGTCGTTCAGCGGGTTTGTATCATAATGGGAGGGGGGGGGGGGGGTCTTAGTATGGTGAGGGGGGAAAAGGTTTGGGGGGATTTGGAGGTGGTGTATGTCTTTACAAATCTTTAAAATACATATCATGTTTAAGTTATGACTTATGGTGTCCCGATATGGGCCGAAGTGTGGAAGCTCTGATGTTCTAAAAACCGCAGACTGGATCCGTTTGGTTCGTGGTAGTGATTCGATGATCCGGCTGTCAGCCGCGGGAAACATCCCCGGGGGCCCGCCCCGACGGATGGCCGCTTTTTGGTTTTGGCGTTCGGTGTGAAATGATATAGATGCTACAGGAAAACAAGAATTTGTAATTTAGAAATATAGGAGGGTTGGTTAATTTTGATGGGGGTGGGTGTATCTGGCGGTGGATGGGGGTAGGGAGAAGTGTTCCTCGGCAGATGTTAGTGCGCTGTCCTGGGTTAAGATCTTATTAGTTCTGCGTCATAGATGGTCGACACCGGGAGGATGTTAGAGATCTGGCATAAGTTTAGAGTTGCGGAGGCGCTGTCTATTTATGGCCGAATTTAGGACAGGAATCGTTTTTTGGTGGTTGGTGGTGGAGGGGAGTAGTTTTGGGTGTGGTTGCGGGGGAGGTGGTAGGGGGGGGGGGGGAGTTTGGTTAGGCGTTGGGAATAGGGTTTCGGTTTAGGGCAGTGGGTTTGTGAGACGAGAGGTAATGGGTGTTTTGGATGAGATCTGTCGGGCGAGAGTCCGGGCTGCTATTCTGTTGAACTGGTGTGTGTGGATGTCGTGGGAGAGTTATGGTAGGGGTGCCACAGCCCTAATTTTATCATAGATCAAGATCAGGCCGAAATCATATCATAAAGATCTTACAAAAACCATATTTCACTATACCTTAGCTAGTACAGATAGTATATCAGTAAAGTTATTGCAGTGCTCACGGTTGCCTATTTCAACATATTGCATCAGTCAGTAAAAACTGTACCACTGAGTGAGGAAAACATGTTCAGACAAGTTAATTGATTATGTACACAAGCGACGCGATCGCACGGCAATCGCATATATCCATAGCAATAAAAATATGTATATTGATTATATTATGATTAACAAACTCTGCAAGCTAGAAGAATTTATCAGATAGTTTTATGGGATTTGTACCTGTTTTTAACCATCGTTCGTGGAAAAATACTAATAAAATTTAATTTTAATTTTCCACTTATCACGCTTTAATTCCGAAACCGAAAGTCGAATCCAGATAAAATGATCCACCAATTTTTAGGATATTATAATACCTTTCATTTGCAAAAATCGGTTGAGTTGTTCCAGAGATAATTAAGTGTAAACTTTTTCTCAAATTTTCACATATTACCATATAACTCCGGAACCGGAAGTCACATTCAAATGAAATTTAATAGCAAGCTATGGGACCATAATACCTTTCATTTGAATCTTAGTTTATGAAAATCGGTTCAGCCATCTCTACAAAAAGTGAGTGCATATTTTTTTCACTTTTTTGGTACATATCATCCTATATCTCCGGAACCGGAAGTCGGATCGGAATGAAATTCAATAGCAGGCTATGGGACTATGAGACCTTTCATTTGAATCTTTGTTTGTAAAAATCGGTTTAGCCATCTTTGAGGAAAGTGAGTGCATATTTTTGTTACATACACACACATACACACACGGCCACATACACACACGGCCACATACACACACACGGCCACATACACACACAGACATTTGCTCAGTTCGTCGAGCTGAGTCGAATGGTATATGACTTCCGGGTCCCGGTTAAAAAGTGAAATAGCCTTTCTATATGAGAAAGGCAAAAAAGAACATTTGAAAAAAAAATATGGAACGCTATTCGATAGGAGGTATTGTATCGCGAGTGAATTTAAAATGAAGAAAATTATAATCAGGTGAGTCTGCATTTAAATGTTTTATATATAGAGTGGACAAATAAACGCACGACAAGGCAGGTTTAGGAATCCAGCGATTTGTACATTGTAGGTACCAGTGATATCCGCGGTCATGCTGAGTTACTTTTTCTTCACTTCGGTCAGGTTGGCGGACGCTAGAGTGAAAAAAAGTTAGGATTTATTACGCACGCAGACAGTTAGAATAACAGCGGTCAGGTACATAATTGACTGAGTGCATACGAAGTACTGATCGTACTAATAATCAACGTCCACGCTGGTATTTCTGTGCTAATGAAAGCACATAATAGATAAATTGACAAAAAACGCAAACACAGCAGATGCATCCTTGTATATATCATTGGGTAGCTATTGCACTTGACGCACCAACAGGATTACTGAAGTTTTCGGAAATTGTTGAATGAATTTTCTCAGCATTCAAAATATCTGAACCCTTAAAGACTTTCATAATGGCATTCCTTCCAATAGCTAGAACCTTTTTGAAGCAGTTATCAGCTCAATGGCCATTTGTCTCAGGTTTTGTATCTTTTGATGGATAATTTATCACCCGCCGCAAATGATACAATCACTGTCCTGCAGTGGAATTGTCGAAGCATCATTTCAAAACTTGATTCATTTAAAATCTTATTGCATAGTCAAAAATGAGACTCTCCGTATGGTGGAGTGCTTTTGGGAATTAAGAAATGCTATTCCTTTTATAGATTAAACATCCCTTCAACTTCTAGTATAGAAGTTGTTGCTTGCCAAATAAACATTAAAGGCAAAGATATTTGTATAGCTTCGGTTTATATTCCTCCGAAAGCACAAGTTGGACAGCGACAGCTTAATGAAATGGTTGAAGCCCTTCCTGCTCCACGATTGATTCTGGGGGATTTAAATGTGGGGTTCCGTTTACAATGATAGCAGATCATATTTAATACAAAACATTTGTGACAATTTTTGCATGACGGTATTAAATATGGGTAGCATGACACGGATCCCAATACCTCCTGCACGCCCAAGTGCATTAGATCTATCTCTTTGCTCAACATCAATTCGACTAGATTGCACCTGGAAAATATTGTCTGATCTACAAGGTAGCGATCATTTACCAATCATCATCTCAATTAGCAGTAGCAATTGCATTGCTACTTCAGCTAGTATTCCATATGATTTGACAAAAAATATCGACTGGATTAAATACCAAAGTAGTATCTCTAGTATTTTGAATTCAATGGAAGAGCTCCCTCCACTTAAAGAATATGACTTCCTCATTTGTTCGATTCTGGAGGCAGCAGAACAATCCCAAACTAAACGCTTTCCTGGGCCACCGAACAGAAGGCCTCCCAACCCCTGGTGGGACAAAGAGTGCTCAGAGGCTAAACTCGCAAAACAAAATGCTTGCAAGACGTTTCTAAAACGGGGAGGAGGAACTCCTCAGAATTTTGAAAAACTTATGGTTTTAGAAACCAAGTATAAGAGCATACTTCGAGCCAAAAAATGCTAGCTATTGGAGCCATTTTGTCGAAGGTTTGTCAAGAGAAACCTCAATGAGCACTCTTTGGAACACGGCCAGACGAATGAGGGATCGTAACGTGGGCAATGAAAGTGATGAATACTCGAACCGATGGATATTTGACTTTGCTAGGAAAGTTTGCCCAGATTCTGTTCCTAGGCAAAGCAATATACGGGAATCTCCTCCAAATAATGGTTTTATTAATAACCCATTTTCAATGATGGAATTTTCTATAGCACTCTTGTCTTGTAACAATAACGCTCCTGGGTTGGACAGAATTAAATTCAACTTGGTGAAGAATCTGCCCGACCTCGCAAAAAGACGTTTGTTGGAATTGATCAACAAGTTTCTTGAGCAAAATATTGTCCCACCTGACTGGAGACAAGTGAAAGTTATCGCCATTCAAAAGCCGGGGAAACCAGCTTCCAATCACAACTCATATAGACCCATTGCGATGTTGTCCTGCATCAGAAAATTGTTCGAAAAAATTATTCTACGAACGGTTTGTTGTCAGATACTCAGTTTGGCTTCCGTAGAAATAAAGGGACGAATGATTGCCTTGCATTACTTTCGTCTGACATCCAAATTGCCTTCGCTCAAAAGCAACAAATGGCATCTGTATTTTTATACACTAAAGGAGCATTTGATTCAGATTCCATTGATGTTCTTTCAGACAAGCTCCACCAACATGGAATCCCAGCGGTTATAAATAATTATTTGCACAACCTTTTATCAGAGAAACGCATGCATTTCTCACATGGCGATTTCGCAACATTCAGAATTAGCTACAGGGGTCTCCCGCAAGGCTCATGCCTCAGTCCGCTCCTCTATAATTTTTACGTGAATGACATTGACAGCTGTCTAGTAACCCCCTGCACACTAAGACAATTGGCAGATGATGTCGTGGTTTCAGTTACTGAACCCAAAGCTATTGATCTACATAAACCATTGCAAGATACCTTAGATAACTTCTCCGTTTGGGCTGTTCATCTTGGTATCGAATTCTCTGCGGAGAAAACAGAGTTAGTCGTCTTTTCAAGAAAGCATGATCCCGCGCAGCTTCAGCTCCATATGATGGGAAGAATGATCCAACAGGTTGTAACTTTTTAATACCTCGGGGTGTGGTTCGATTCCAAATGCACGTGGGGAGGACACATTAGGTATCTGATAACGAAATGCCAACAAAGAGTAAATTTTCTTCGAACAATAACAGGATCTTCGTGGGGTGCTCATCCGCATAATCTAATAAAATTGTATCAAACAACGATACTTTCAGTGATGGAATATGGATGCGTTTGTTTTCGTTCCGCTGCAAACTCTCATATTATCAAACTTGAGCGAATTCAGTACCGTTGTTTGCGAATTGCCTTAGGCTGCATGCATTCGACACATACAATGAGTCTTGAAGTTCTGGCGGGAGTTCTTCCAATAAGGTAGCGCTTCGCCGTGGTAAGGTCGAAGCGAGACAACTCACTGCTTCCTCTTGCTTTGTCGCCGAAATTTCACCCTAAATTGCAAATTTCTCCAATACTAACCCGATTCACGAAAAATCAAAAACATACAATTGTAGGTAAATGATTTTACTATGCATTTGGCGAAATATATCAGTTAGAAAGCTTTTCTTTCGCGAGATTTCGTGCGAGTTTTGATAAACAGTTTGTTTTATTCTTTCCTTTTCTCGCTATAAACAACTCGCATATGTAGGGATGTGCTACGTTTTCAACAAAGCGTCAAAGCTAGTAACGATGAAAATCATTACTGATTTCTCGTTCTATTGAAACATGAATAGTAATTATTTTACAAAGTAGTAACACTTACTTACATTTTCTACTCATCTATATTCAACGTTTACGCAGAGAGAACGGAAAACGAAAACAAAAGAAATGTTGTTAGCGTCTACCACATGTGACATTTTGCACACCCCAATGCATGCGTTGACATTGTGTGCGTGCGAAAGAATAAGGAAAAACTCATTTATTTTTATAACTCGCACGAAATCTTTCGATAAAAACGTTTATTAGGCACAATTTATATACGAATCGATAGAAAAATTAATTATCTAGAATCGTATGTTCTTGGAATTTCCGTTTTCTTTCCCGTTTTCTCACAATTTTGGGTAAAGTGCGTGAAACCCCGGGATAGGCAGCGAACTCCCGTGACCACGGCGAAGCGCTACCTTAAGGTGATGCGCGCAAAATTTTATCCGCTTCAGTTGAACGAACCGTCGCACAAAGCATACCAAGAAAAACGGACACATAGAAACAAAAACTTTTCTCAATGATTGAGCGCAGTGGGTTTACCTCTCGTTATATTGGCTTGTAAAAAATACTGGACGTAATGGATTTTGAAATCCTTCACACTTTGAATATATGCTAATTCAATCGTTATTGTTAGTGATTACTCTTACACTAGAGCTATAAATCATGAGTAATTATGAATGCCTAGCATGAGGTTATATGTATATGTATTGACCAACTTGCTAACCATGTATATGCCTGTTGTTTTTCAATGTTTATCACATTGTTTGTATCACAATAATACTTGGTTTGTATTTCATTCAGTAGCTTGTCAATGATGAAGTTATAGTTTTGCTATAAAAATTGCTACAATCTAAAATAATACCTGTTATACGATATCACACAACCAGGCTTTATTGCTTCAGCAACATCAATGCATTGAACTCAACAGAATTGGACATTATTAGCATTATAAATGACAGTTACTTAGAAAATAAACGATTTCTTAAAATACCCATTTTATTGTATTCAACTCGTTTTTATTTCAACACAAAACCCAATGCTGCATAAATTCGGGTCATTATTTGATATGTAATTTTTGCTCACGATATAATGCCACCGAGTCCACCGTGCATTTCTCACACCACCTCAATACGAATACGCGCAAAGCAATAAAAAAATGCGGAAAAGTTTATGTAAACTTTTTCAAATTTCTGTTGTTTTAGCTAAAATTTTACAATTTTGAGTTGCATTTTCAGATTCTTTGTGAAATTCTGCTACAAACACTACTTCTCAGTTCTAAAATCATCCCCGTGGAACGGAACAGTTACCGTTTATACATTTCAAAAACCAATTACGGCTCGGCAAAGCAAAATTTCAAAATTCTAAGAATACTTAGTTATGATAAATTTGATTTCGAAAACTTAAGCGTTTTTGGTTTTTCGAAAATCGGTCTAGTTTTTGAATAATTTATCAAAAACGCGATTTTCGCATTCTGCTACATTTCACCTTAAAAGATCGATTTTGAGAGCTTTCATCACGCCTGCTAATAAGATGTGAGGTGCTGAATCCCATGGTAATTAATAATTTTGAACGACTAGTCGAGCTTCGATCTCAAACAAAATTCATGACAGTATATTTTAATCACAACCCATCAAGATATATTCCTATCCGTGTCAGCATCCTGAGTGCCCCTGACTCAACTTTATGTTTCGATACATCCATGCAGCGCGAAGTGCGTGGAATCCCGAATCATCTACGCTCGACGGAAATCCCAAAAATATTTTCAAGTAAGCTCAGGCATATTGACTCTGAGAAAATGTTTTACACGGACGGATCGCGAATTGAAGAAGCGACAGGGTTTGGTATGTTCAACAATAATGTTTCGGCCTCATTTAGGCTTCAAGAACCTGCATCTGTTTATATAGCAGAGCTAGCAGCAGTTCACTATAGTTTGAGTGTAATCGTCACATTATCTCCAAACCATTATTTCCTCTTCACAGATAGTCTGAGTGCAATTGAAGCCATTCGCTCAAACATGACTGGCAGAACCGTTTTTCCTGGGCAAAATAAAACAGTGCCTGAATGAAGTATTGAACAATAATTATCTAATTACTATAGTCTGGGTCCCGGCTCATTGCTCCATTCCTGGCAATGAAAGAGCCGATATTTTAGCCAAACGTGGTGCTATTAAGGGTGAAATATATGAGAGACCGATTGCTTTCAACGAATTCAATAGCTCGTCTCGCCAAAGAACACTTGCCAGCTTGCAAGCTTCTTGGGATTAAGATGATATGGGTCGGTGGATGCACTCAATTATTCCGAAAATATCGACAAAGGCATGGTTCAGGGGACTGGATGTGAGTAGGGATTTCATTCGTGTGATGTAAAGACTCATGTCCAATCACTACACGTTAGACGCACATCTCCTTCGAATTGGACTCTCCGAGACAAATCATTGTGCTTGTGGCGAAGGTTTTCGGGATATTGATCATGTCGTTTGGACATGCGTGGAGTATCGTGATGTCAGATCTCAACTAATAAATTCTTTGCGTACCCAAGGTAGACTATCCAATTTCCCAGTTCGAGACATTCTTGCTTGTCGTGACCTTTCATACATGAAACTTATTTATCATTTCATAAAGAAAATTGGAGTTTCAATTTAATAAAGGCCTCTTTTAAAACTTAGTTCTGATCCCAGCTGCGTCCATGAGTTCAACCAATAGCCAAATTAGAATAAAAATTATGTAATGATACAAACAAACTCGAAACAGTTTATGAAATTATCAACAAAATGTCTAAAAATAACAGCTTATTTTATAATGTATAGAAGTTAATCGTTTGGTTCAAATAATATTTCCGAGTAGATTTCATAATTAATGACGAGTTACCTAAGATGATATTTAAGTAATAAGAGGAATATGTTTTAATAAATTCAAATCGTTGTGACTATGTTAGAATTAAATTAGGATAAGAATTTTATGTAAAAGTGATGCTACGGCGAAGAAAAACTTATGTAAACTGCCTTTAGAAATAAACGTATTTATGAAAAAAAGGTAGTAACTTCGCGCGATCGACTTCGCGAACGATTAAACATTACTAGCGCAGGTTAAATTCTCGTATGGTTTGTGTGTTAGGTGCGGTCAAAAGTATGTACCGTATGCAATAATAGGAAATTTGAAACTGTGTTGGCTATGGTCAAGATATTGCGGCCTACGATGATTTGTAGATGTTTTAAACATATCAAATTTGCTATGACTGCAAGTGTTTCGAGATTCCAATCAAAATATTAAACTAAAATAGATTGCATGAGTTGTAGCAAAATAATAAATTACATTTACATGTCAGTTTGGTATTTTATGTTGGTTACACGTAAAAGCAAATCAACCTAATTTTAAGTACATTCCACCCAATTTGGGGGTTTCGTTCAATAACCTAATTTTAGGTAAAGTTGCTCTAGGTAGTTTTCGTAAGACACGTGCAAAAAAATACTCAAAGATGAGTTATATTTACTCTATAGTTGAGTCATATTGACTCAATTTCAAGTTAATTCGGTTTACTTAATTTAAGCTTATTGAACGAAACTCTCGCTGTTGGGTGGTTTTGCTCTTTGTATTTTGACAACAATTGAAGGAGCGAATGAAAGGAAGTACTCAAAATTAAGTAAAAAGAAGTCAAATAATAGGTAGTTTTTATTTTCCGTGTAGGGTTGCACACGATGCTACCATTTGTGTGTATGATATATCATACGGTGGAATAAAACAAAACTATTAGAAGCAGACAGCGTGTTTGAAAAGTTCCTGCATGTGTTAAAAATGACGTTCTTGAAAATATATAACAGTAGTATAAAATAGTATAAAAAATAAATGAAGAACTACTAGTTTAAAAGATAAAGCGGCATGGCGATTTCAAGTCACATTGACAATGACGAACGAAAATAATATTGAAGGCGGTGGTGCCTATCGATTTCCGATGTTTGATGCAATACAATGCATACCAGAATTTCATGGTTCAGTTAATGAACTGGAACCATTTTTATGTCAAATAAGTTATTTCGCGGAACAAATCCCACAAGGTGCGAATGAAAAACCATTAGCAAATGTTATACTTACAAAATTAAAAGGAAATGCCGCAACTCTTATTAACAGCATAAGAGCCAACACAATAAATGATGTGTTCCAAAATTTGAGAGATCAATTTGCAATAAAAGTTTCAGTAGAAGAGATTCTTATCAGGATCGAAACTCTCGAACAAAAATATGGAGAACCTTTTGAAGAGTACGCTGAAAGAGCGCTACGAATAATGGAATTCCATTATTTATTGACGCTCAACAAGAGAATCAAAGCACAAAAATCCTTCGCAGAAAGAGCATTAACGATTTATTTTATAGCAGGATTATCGAATAAAAACATAAAGTAAATAGCAAAATATCACAGGCACCTTAAGATTCAATAATTAATAAGATTCCTAAAAGAGGAGGCGAAAATCAGCTATATATTAACAAATATTGAAAATTGACTGCTATCCTACCATGCAATTGATAAACCAAAACCCTGTCCAAACAACAAATATAAATGTTATCCAGAGGGACAAATTGAAAATTCCCATAAATACAACCGAAATTTACACAACGAATTTTATCGTAACGACAGGTGCTTGATCGAAGATAGCACTTTTGATAGTAAACACTTGAAAAACAACGCAAAACAACTGTGGGTAAACTGCATGACATACAGAAATAGAAACATATTGCGAAGATATGATCATAATATCAGAACAAGAAATGTGCCTGATCAAAGGAGATTTGGAGCATCTAGATATTCGAACGCAAATAATTTCAAGGAAAAACGTCCAGAAGGGATATGGGTTAAACTACATAACACAAAAGACTACGAATTTATGATGTTATTGAGATCGGCAACCAGACCAAATAACGAAATGAGTTTCCTAGTAGACACAGGAGAAAGTGGCAACATGATAAGTAGACTAATCGCAGAGTACATGGGTGAAGTGGAAATTAAGTCGAATGAACATATCCCAATCGGGTTTCACATATCCCAATCGGGTTTCACACGATGGCAGCAGATGGACAGCAAAAAAAGTTAATCTTTGACGTTATTTGGTGGTTTAGTTACAATAGAATATAGTGAAATGAGATGTAATATTGTGAAATAGAATAAAATAATATAGACTGAACATGTGAGCAAACCAGGAATCAGAACAAATTGGCTCAAATGGCACGTTCCCTTGATATTTGGAGATTTGTGTCTTGCCATCAATTTGTTTTTAGCATCATTTTCCCGATATATAAGAGGGAAGGATTGAAGGAAATGGTAAGGTTTGGACTAGGAGGATGAGAAAAATTGACGACACAAAACACAAAAAAGCAGAAGTAAATTCTGTACCCTTAAGGGATGCTGAATAATCTACTGGGGATCACATTTAGTGGAAGCAGAAGTAAATTCTGAACCTCTACGAGGTCGCGAACAGTCTGCTGTAAAACCTATTTAGGTTTGTTACTATGTGCGTTCTTTCTGATGAACGATGCACAGTTAATAAAACCTCCAACTCTCGAGAGGATTTAGAGATGTATATGTACGAGCAATATGTACGAGCAAAAGTAAATTCGGTATCCCATAAAGCATGTCAAACAATCTGCTAAACCCTATTTAAGGTGAATACAGAAAGGATTCATTCACTCCAGGAAGAACCATGCACCCTTCTGACTATAGCTCCTTACCACATTGGGTGAGAAACGAAAGAATATCCTTTAATTGTAGCTCCGCATACACAGACTTAACCAAGTATGGAGAACCAAAAACCCGGATACGTAGTTGCGTCATTCCGGGACAGTTACATATCAGATGATATGAAGTACCTTTATCGCATTCACACAAATCACACGAATAATACTCAGCACGTTGAATAGTAGCCATGTGATAATTGAGTTTGCAATGTCTAGTCAAAGCTCTGACCAGAATACTGCAATGATGCTTGGAAAATGCAGTAGATACTTTGACATTTTCAGATTTAAATCTGGTAAAAATCACTAATAGTACTGTTGTTGTACCGTTTAATTCCACTGTCACGTCATTAGACTCTCACAAAGTCACTGTTTTCACGAAAGTGTATCAAACGTAATAATACAGATACGTATTTTGGAATGTTATTTACATCCTTCTTCAGTGTATAGGTTTTATAAGTATCTGTATTATAACGTTTGATACACTTTCGTGAAAATAGTGACTGTGAAAATAGTGACTTTGTGAGAGTGTAATGACGTGACATAGTGGACTTAAACGGTACAACAACAGTACTGTTATACTATGTTCACACCTGCAGAAAATAACATGTTTTAACGATAGTAATATAAAGTTAAAACCGATTATGTTATACGCATGACATATTACTTGGTATTGAATTTATTTATAAACAAACTGCAAAAATGCCTACGTCGCAGGTAGGAAAGAAAAAAGTATTTTGACAACAACCGAAATTAGCTAGGTACTTCTCCTAGCTATGAAGGATATTATCGTTTCACGCTTATTGCCAACGTTTCGAATATTTTTGAGCAGCAAATGATCAAAAAAGTCATCTATTAATTCAAAAACAAAAGTGGTTGTACCAGTCTGCGTTGCCAGGTCGTTTTTCCAAAAATCTGTATTCGGCGCAAAAATTTATCTGAACCATATCGGTATCAGAGTCTCTTCTACCTAAGTAGTAGAAAATGTCACCAAGAGGTGAGCAAAAAAGGTCCCACGACAACCTTTCCTCATGTCTATTTAAACTAAAAACCAAAATCGGTACTCATCTGTATGATTCGTGAGTTATCGGTATTTCGGGAGTACATATCTGTATTGCGGTATAGACGGCCAAAATCTGTATAAATACCGAGAAATCGGTATACCTGGCAACGTTGGTACCAAGTTCTAGTTTTGTTTTATTATGATTAACTGGCTACTTTGATGGAAAACTGCTGTTGTTGAACAGCTTGTCAATTGACATAGTCGTAAAGTGAAGGAAAATGCTAGCAGGGTTGTGCTTTACTGACAATTATATCAAGTTATTTCGGGAAAACATGTTTTAATGTGACGTTTTTGAATATGAAATAACGCAAAAGTAAAACATGTTGTTTCGCTTAAAACATGAAATCAGAGTTAAAACTTGTTTTAACTCATAGTGTGAACATAGTGCTAGTGAGAATATTCTACTAACAGCTCAAACAGAAATTTACTGGTAAAAATACTTTTGTCTGAGCGCAAGTTTGCAAGCTGCGCCAGTAGCTGGCATGTTTGGATTCAGCCAAAAAACGAATCTTGTGCTTTATCCAACTAGATGAAAGTGGTAAAGCTGGTTCAGGACCAACGAAATCATTCGTTGCAGCCAACTCATCAGCCCATTCATTTCTAGTAATACCAGAATGGCCGGGTACCCATAAGAAGTAAACAGCATTTGAAATGCTGAGGTCTTCAATTTGAGTTCGACATGCGATCACTAGTTAGCGCTCAACTTCCAAGCTGAGTAGACGCACTTTACTGGGAAGTCGTACCACGTTTCGTCATCGGCGAAGAGCTGTGAAGCAACCGCCAATAAACTTTTTTTTTCAAGTCGGCGTCGTCGCGAATAGTGTCGCGATGAGACGTCGCGAAAACACGTTCCGCATCGATTTTTCGCAATTGCCGCGGAAACCGTCCTTTGAAGAACTTCATTACTTCGTAAATGAGGTTCTAGAACTTAAAAAGGAACAAGTGGTTCGTATTCAACCGAGCCGAAGTCTTGGGTGTGCCTTTGTTAAAGTCAGTGAACTCACGATTGCCCAAAACACCGTCCAAAAACACGACAAACATGTCGTCACTGTAATGAGTTTGTACACAGCGGTATATCGTGTTCAGAACAAAAAGCTACTATACCAAAAGTTAGAGGCCGATCCAACTAACGAATCGTATGCCAACGTTGCCAAACAATTGGCAAAGCCAAAATCGACACAACCACAACTATAAAACAAAAAACAAGTCAAGAACAACCCGTCAGTCACGAAGTTACCGATTTCCGTCACTTCGGAGACTCAGTCGAAGCAAGTGAACGAAGTATAACTGAAATCTGACACACACTGCAAAATCACAAAGAAAACAAAAACAAACGGTGACTGACTCCTCTCGGATATACAAATCTGACGATACAACACCCAAGTAGCAATCCGCAACTAGTTCTGATACGACAAAGTCCAAACTATGTTGCAACAAGACCACGAATATGTTTTTTATGTTATACTGGTTAAAACATGATGACAGCAATGTTTCATCATAACATAACTAGTTACGAAATAGTTATTTAGCTTTCCAATAATAACTTTGTGTCATATTGAATTAAATATTTGTGTCATATTGAATTAAATATAATTTATAAGCTATCGTTACTTAATTTATTTGACTTCAATAGGAGCAACCCGTAACTAGTTTTGATACCGCTTAACCCAACTGTGTTGCGACAAGAGCACGAACATGTTTTTTATGTTATACTGGTTAAAACAAGGTGACAGCAGTGTTTCTTTATAACGTAAACATTGAACTAACTATCATTTGTAAGTTATCGTTACTTGATTCTAACATATCTTTAATCACAACTATGCTTTTAGCTGCTAGTTGAAGAAAGGTTTATTTTCCGTTGCGGAACCATTATAAATACGTAAGCGTATATGTAAATCGTTACTATGAATTGATGTAGTAATAACTTAAATATTATAAGATTATGACATATAATTTCTTCATTGATTCAGATAGTTATTGGTAGGTTTTCCCAACGTTATGATAACGAAAATGCAAACAAAACAATCTTTGTTGGCTTGAATATGCCGAACACAATATGGAGTCTCAAGAAGTGTATGAAACATAAATGAAACCAGGATATTACTTTTTTCAAAACTACTTTTTGCCGAAAATTGTGAAAGGCAGAATAGTCATTTTTGGTCTATGCACTGTCATAAACACGAAGAAAATAATATAGGGATTGAACATCGATTGTGATAATTCTATAATTCTCATGATATATGAATTTAAAATGATGAGAAATCACTCTACTTGGAATAATTTTGAGCATTCTGAACATAGTGTTATTTTGTTGTTTATTTTTTATATCCTTATAAACAGATTTTGATTGAAGGCGCATAAAAAACAGTTGAGTAAAATTTAATTCCTCTCGACAGTTTTAAAATCGTTGTGAAATTGGTACCTTGTATCAAGCTTGTGATTTAAAGTACTCTTATGCTTTTTTATTGATGATAGAAAAGTATTCTGGATTCATTCAATGTTTATAATGTCGCTGGTGACTTAGTTTCAACTAGTTTATTTGAAAACAAGTTATTTTCAAATTATGAAAAGATAAGTTATTTCAGTATGGCATTACAACGTAACGACAGCTTATTTTTAGCCGATTTGAAAACTAGTAGAAACTGCGCTTTTTGAGTCATGCAACTGGTTAGATGTTAGTAACAATCACTCAAATATCTGGTTGCAAACTAGTCACAAACAAGCTAGCGTAACAAAAATTGTTACTTTGGCATTTAAGTCCCCCAGCCTCCAAGCATTACCAATTAGTTCTGGAGACTCACAACGCAGACCAATGATATCAAAAATGATGATAATGACACAGATCGATCAACGACCTTCACTGGTAGCCGACGCTCTCTACGTCGTCCACCAGGAAAAAAAACACGGCAAGACGATGGCGACGAATTGCCTGAAGATGATATAGCACTGTGATGGAGAACAACAGTTACAACGTCGCAACTATAAACATAAACACAATAACCAATCCCACCAAAATAAACGCACTTCATAGTTTTCTACGAACGTTGGATATCGACATTGTTTTCCTACAGGAGGTTGAAAACGAGCAACTCTCGCTACCTGGTTATAATGTAATATGCAATGTTGACCACGCGAAAAGAGGGACAACTATTGCCTTAAAAGAACACATTCAGTTCTCCAACGTTGAAAAAAGCCTCGACAGTCGCCTCACATCGCTGCGTATAAATAACACAACCTTGTACAATATATACGCCCCATCTGGTACGGCTATGAGAGCTGAACGAGAAAGGTTTTACAACAACACACTAGAATACTACCTTCGGCACCCAACTGAGCACGTGATCCTGGCAGGAGATTTTAACTGCGTACTTCGGCAATGTGACGCAACTGGTAGCAACACGAATCTCGCTCTGCAAGCTACTATACATTAGATGCAGCTACATGATGTGTGGGTAAAGCTATGTCCACAAGTACCCGGTTACACATACGTAACACACAACTCATCTTCAGGGCTCGATCGTTTTTACATCAGCTCGAGTCTGCTTAATCATCTGAGGAACGCAATTACCCACGTGTGCTCGTTCACGAACCACAAGGCTGTCACGGTGAGAATATGTCTTCCTCATCTCGGAAGAGAATCTGATCGCGGCTATTGGTCTCTCCGCCCACACCTTCTGACGACTGAAAACATTGACGAATTCAAAATCAAATGGCAGTACTGGACTCGCCAACGTCGGAATTTCCAATCATGGACAGAATGGTGGCTAAAAATCGCCAAGCCAAAAATAAAATCGTTTTTCCGATGGTTATCGAAGCTGGCGTTTGACGACTTTCATCGTGAACACCAGCGATTATACAATCAACTTCGCAGAGCGTACGATTGTTATTACCAAAACCCGAGTATGTTAAAAACGATCAACCAGCTTAAAGCACAAATGTTTGTGCATCAGCGGAAATTCACTCACATGTTCGTCCACAACAACGAAACGTACATTGCAGGAGAACCGATGTCTACATTCCAATTAGGTGGGAGAAGAAAAAAAAAGAACGATCATCACGAAACTGCAGACCGAGAACGATAATATGCTAGAACGCTCCGAAGACATCGAGCAGCACACTTCCGAAGAATGTACGCAACGGACGAAACACCAAACGATCGTGACACAGACTTCGTTAGCAACAGGGTGATACCTGAAAACGATGAAGCGACCAATGTTAGCATGAGAAAGATAACGACGGCAGAAATTTTAGCAGCAATTAAAACGAGCGCCCCGAAAAAATCTTTAGGTTCCGACGGACTACCGAGAGAGTTTCACTTACGGACGTTTAATGTATGCTTATTGATGGAAGATGTCTGGCCGTACCATGGCTACGGACAGAGAATACGGTAAAGATACTGGGTGTGACGTACGCCAATTCGATCCGATTGATGACTAAACTTAACTGGGATGACGCGGTGAAAAAACTTACACAACTCCTTTGATTACATTCGATGCGAACTCTTACACTACTACAAAAAGTGGCATTACTGAATACGTTCGGTACATCCCGAATTTGGTATCTTGCGTCCATCCTACATCCGTCAAACGCTCACATAGCTAAGATAACCTCAATCATGGGCACATTCCTGTGACGAGGATACATAGCCAGGATGCCAATGCAGCAGCTCACTCGTGATCGTAGCCAAGGCGGGCTCAAACTTCAGCTTCCGGTTTTCAAATGCAAATCGCTTTTGATTAATCGTCTTCTAAAAGAGATCGATTGTATGCCGTTTTACAAATCTTTCCTAGAAAACATATCTCGATCAAACACTACACCTGCCGATTGCCTCTGTTTGAAACTGATTCAACAGCAACTGCAAAACCTACCCTTAGAAATTCAGCAAAATTCATCCACCGATAGTATACACAAACTTTTCATAAATAGCACTGATGAACCGAAAGTAGAACGAGAAAACCCAGAAGTTGATTAGCGACGTATATGGAACAACATTCACCGCACACATGAACTTTCATCACAGCAACGGCGCGATATATACCTCATCGTCAACAGAAAAATTCCTCATCGACATCTGCTGTTCAACATGCGACGAGTAGATGGAGAAAGCTGTCTTCATTGCAATATAGCTGTGGAAACAATACAACATAAGTACTGCGAATGTCGGCGAGTAGTGGCAGCATGGACAACACTTCAAAGAGTGTATACAAGAATATGTAGGGCTGGAGAAGATTCTCGTTTTCTAAACTGATCAAACCAACACTGGAAGGAGTGTCGAGAAACATGAAAGCAATAGTTCTAAGATTATTTGTAACATATATAAATTTTATTAATCAAAGTGAAAATGATGTGAATATCTCAGCTTTAGAATTCAATTTATAATTAGAATTGTAAATCTTTAATTTTAAATAAACATGACAAAAATTAAAAAAAAAAATCACTAGATTCGACCGTGAATCATTCGAGCTGAGTGATTTTAAGGCTGCCTGACGGTCAGAACAAAAATAAATTCGTTTACCACAGATCCTCTGCTGAAGTACCGATTGTCTTCCACACAGAATCGCATAGATTTCTGCTCGGAATACAGTACAGTATCTACCAAGTGAATCAGACTCATTTCACGGCAGTGGACACCAGCACCAGCACGACCATTCAACAGAGAACCGTCCGTATAACAAACTATGTGTTCATCAAGTTGTCGTTCCAAATAACCAGACAACCATTCCTCACGAAGAGGATAGCTCACATTGAATGTTTTGAAAAGAAAACTGTATGTGAGAGTTAGGTCACTAGGAGCGAGTAAATACTCATCCCACGTAACCATTTGAGACCACAAGTGAGTGTGGCTAGTAGCATAATCTAAAGGGTTACTGTTCGAAAACCCTGTAACCTTAAGAAGGTATGCCACCATACAAAACATCCGTATGCTAAAATTAGTCTAACAATAGTTGTGTAGATCTTATGAATGAATCTGGGTTTGAGTCTCTATGATTTACCAAAAGCTTGTCTGCATTGGCCAAAAGCCATACAAGCTCTTTTAATCCTGAAGTCAATGTGAGCAGACCAATTCAGTTTGGAATCAAGAATAACCCCGACGTATTTAACCACAGTGACCTCTGAACCGAAGAACTGTAACGGACGAGCTCCTGTGATTATCTTACGATGAGTGAAAAGCACCATTGATGTTTTTCCCGGATTTACAGATAATCCAACCTGACAACACCATTGCTCAACAGATCGCAGAACTTGCTGCATTAAATAAAAAAGAGAGTGTTAATGCTTATACCGGTCAGCAGTATATGTTAATCGTCGGCAAAACCATAAGTCGGAAATTCAAGGTTATTAAGTTTCGTTAATCGGCGACTAGGTTCGATAAAAGTGGGAATAGTACACCACCTTGAAGACACCCACAGACACTCAGTTTTCTAATCTTTGCTTGCCGTAGCGATGAACAAATAAGTCGATTGCTAAGCATTGCGTGTATCCAAATTATGATACGTAAAGGTATACCATGACCACGGGCTGCTTCCGGAATTGAATTGAAAGACACGTTATTAAAAGCACCTTCAATATCTACGAAAACTCCCAAGCAAGATTGCTTTTGTGGGAAAGCTTTTTCAATGTTGTACACAACATCATGTAACAGGGTTATAGTGGACTTTCCACGCTGGTAAGCATGATGCATTCCATGTAGCGTCCCATTCCATGTAGCGCGAGTAAACCAACTAATAGCTGTCAAACGATGTTTATCCAGTTTATTTTGTAAGGATGTCTAATAGGTAAGTTGATGTGTGAGTGAAATGTAAGAGGAAGTGCATGCAAGAACGGTAATAAAGGCCACCGTTTCAGCTCAGGCCTAATGATCGACCAATAGTAGAGATAAAAGTAGGGTAACGGTACCCTCTTTATCTCACCTCCATTAGTCACCTTATATACGAAAACTATTAGTTAGAGTGAGATCTGTTGTTTCTGTTTGATAGATTGACTTCTAGAGTGAGATAAAATTAGGAGCATTCGCTTCGAGTCGTTATAATATCAGTATTGAACAATTTTCGAACTACTTTTTCTGCGGTATAACTTCACAAAACCAAAGCAAAGATGTTGTATTAGATTTTGATGTGGAACACATCTTTATTTTATATATAGGGGTGCAAATCAGTAACTCAAGAAAAAGTACACGTAGAAATGTGGTTAGGTTTTAAACACAAATTATTTCATTATTTGATTGAAAATATTTCTAAGATTCGATTTGAATGTATCAAGCCACGTATTTTCAATTATAAATGATTGGAATCTCGATTAGTAGCGAGCAGTGTCCTAATCTGTCTGCTAAAAATCTCCGGCATATCGGATTTCCTTGCCATTGACGACAGTTTTGAAGGAGTAAGCGATATATCAAAGGGAAAGCTTCGCTCTGATTGGTCAATCGATGCAAAAGCGAAGCTGTTGGAAGAACGCGAATTTATAAATAGAAGCGAAATTATAGCTAATGTTTCAGTTCTATGCGTAGCATGCTAGAATTAGGTTATTGCTAGACAGCAAGACAAAAAATGCCATAACACGATTTGAAGCTTCAATTGGGTTGCTTGTGTCATGCAAGCTCGGATGAAATTCCATGTTATGTCGTTTCGCCTGAGAAATTTGCAACTACCCCAAGGTCAATTTTGAGTGCTTAAGTTTAATTCATAATTTATATTTAATAAGATGAACTCGATTAATAATGAGAAAAAGTTTCACTTCAACCGAAATCGCAGAATGGTAGAAAAACTTAACGCTATAAAAAAATCTGCTTGCATACAAAACTTGAACAGGCGAAGAGAAGCTTAATGTCGAAATCCGTATCGCAAGCATGTACAAAAATATAATTGCATACATTTGGGATATTGATATAATCACGTCGGCTACAAAACAAATACAAATGAAGACATTTAGAGTCTATATTTTGGGTTCGCGTGTTTGGTGTTGGTTCCTAATAAAAATCAATCTTAACAGACTCTCGTGCAGTTGCGGATTCAAAAGTGTGACGATGGATTACACTGTTTGATAGAAAATGTCGATCAATAGAAATTTTGGTTGCCTTGTTCCACATCAATGGCTCGAACAACCCTATAGGGCTGATCCTTGTAATTTCTCATAATTCATTGATTGAAAGTCGAGTAATCGGAAAAATAGGATAGTAACTCAATGTTATGATGTTTATATGTGTGTATGTATGTATATATATTTATATATATATGTTTATATATATAATTAAAATCGACAAATCGTTGCTTTTGATGGACAAGAGTCCGGATAACATTTTTCAATCCATTGTTCCGCTTGCACGGTGTTTTTACCCATTAAAAAACAATGTTTTATCAAAACATGAAACTCGGTTTTTTCCATTTTTTAAACAAACTACAAAACGACTTTTCTCCAACCTCGATAACTCAGCTGTTTCTGGTTGGATCGACTTAAAATTTTGACCCGTTTCAAGCCAAGGTTAGTACTCTAGAAAGACGTGGTTACTGGTTTACTACGAGCGCCATCTCTGCTTTAGTCTCGGGACTTATTGATCCATGTGTTATCAACAATTTTATAAAATCTGTTTGAGTCAGCACAAAGAAAATAGTGACCAAGTGGGCACCATAGCCTAGGAACGTTTGTATGTTGATTTAAAATAGAAGCTCATAGAAGTAAATCTTATCAAGGGTCCAGTGTAGAACTGAAGCAGGGGACTGCTGCCACTGAGACTACTTACAAAAAAGACTACACCTCTCTATGGTTACTTGATTGTTTTCCACACCACAGCTTCTGGGAGGTTATATATCTTTCATATAGACGAAACTGGGAGGCTGACTATTATTTGGTATTATTTTTCGGTATAGTATGCTGCACTTAACTATTTCATTAGAACAATTTTAAACTCTAACTTCACGGTAAACTCATCGATTGTGTTTTGAACTATTTCATCCATTTCTATTTAATGGCGGAAGACTTTATCTGCACTCCCTGAATCTGAACTGTCTACAGGTCGACGCCCGAGACTTACGGATATCTTCCGCGAACTGCACTATCTGAACTAACCCCTAACTCTTTCCATCAGTGGGTTTTTAACCTCGGGTGATGCCCGAAGTTTTTAGTACAAGCTGAGCTTGCGATTTTAATTCAAAAGTTCACCCGACTTTCTCCCGAAGTTCTGCCAAAAAGTCGAGACCACTGTTACTATGCCAGCGACGGTGACTAGTGCTAATGAAATTTTTTTTTGTTTGTTTCTACAACGCCGTTGCGCTGACTAGCTCCCGGAAATGTTCATGCTTTTATAACAAAGCTTCTACAACAAAGTTTCTACACAAAGACATAGTTGTGGTTACGCTGATATGCTGATGTGAGGATTCGCTTGACGAGTTTCCTTCACAACTTTCTACATTTCTACAATGTTGGAAAATTCAATGGAAAATTTGAGAGCGCTGCATGCCCCCTTACTTATTGAGCTTGATGTTACCTGAAGGGTGAACCTCAAGTCGAATGCGTCGGCTTACAACAGTAAGGTTCGTGGCTGGGTTACAAATTTCTGTCATTATAATTACTGCTGCCCAACTTATCTACACATGGGATGCATTTTCTCATTTTGCTATACATTTATAAATTTTCGTAATCTTACGGTGGCCCTTGCATGTGCTTTTTTCTTTGATGCCATCCTGTTTCATAGGCTGCATCCTCTCGTGCAATCCCTCTTTAGTAGTTTGGTCAAGCTATCGATATTCTCCCTTCCTTCCACGACGACTATTTTGGACACACACGCAGTTGAGGACTCTAAATTTGTCTAAAATCTTTTGTTTTCTGTTCAAATTAATAATTAAAAATTCTTGATATTTGCGTTCTTGTTTCTTCAGGATTCCAGTATTATAAGTTTGTTAGTAACAGAGTTTTCTCATATATGTTATTTGTAATACCCCATGAATTCTTTGGTATATAATATTTCAATTATTTGTTGTGTCACTATTGCATTGTGTTGTCGCAAATTTTACATGTCCATATTGTCGTGTCTGTGTTTTATTGATATCTTAATTTGAGTGCGTTATTTGAACTTTAGAAATCATAAATTCATTCATATAGTACGCATTTTTTTCTATTCCGGGGTCGCGAAACCCTTGTCCACGCACATTTAATCATTCGCACTAAGTTCATTGCACAAATGCATACATTCCATAGGAATTTTTTGCTGGCCAGCGTCGTTTTGATAGTCGTTACTCTGTCCGCTTGTATACTTGTCTTGTCTATCCATTCTTCGTATTAGTGTCATATCTCAACAAAATTTTAGTTTGTTTGTAGTATTCTTTTAGTGTCTTTTCAGTTTTAAGTTGTGTTTTCAGTTTTATGTTACTTCATGATTAAACATCTTATTTCACCATAGACATTCTCCTTTTTTATAACATTATTTACGTGAGCTTTATTTCCTGTGTGCTATGCTTCCATTGTGTAATGTTCGTTTTATCGCATAAGTATAAAAAATTTATTTCTTATTGACTCGTACTTTTTGCCATTCTTTATAGAAAGGTATTAGAATTGTTGGAAAAACCGACTTTCGAACGGACTTGTGCACTGTGTGCACTTTTCGAATATATTTATACGCGCTCAATTTTCTCAGAATGGCTGACCCGATTAAAAAAAAACTTATGCTCATTTGAAAGCTATTATTGGGCCATTGATCAAGTTCAAAGATCAAATGGCTGTGACTTTTGGTTCCGGAGATATGATTGTATAAGTGACGTAACCGACAAAACGCGTTGTATTTTTACGCGCTCAATTTTCTCATAGATGGCTGAACCGACTTTAACAAATTTATGCTTGTTTGAAAGCTACTATCGGACCATTGATCAAGTTCGAAGACCAAATGGCTGTGACTTTTGGTTCCGGAGATATGATTGTATAAGTGACGTAATCGACAAAACACGTTGTTTTTTACCGGTCTAATGTATATAAGGGTGCCAATATTTTGTGATCACCTCTAATTTCATAGAGCGCTATTGTTCATAAGTTTAAGCATCTCGAAAAAAGTCCT
Organism: Malaya genurostris; assembly: GCF_030247185.1. Lineage (NCBI taxonomy): Eukaryota > Metazoa > Arthropoda > Insecta > Diptera > Culicidae > Malaya > Malaya genurostris. The sequence continues at coordinate 145,034,108 of NC_080572.1, forward strand.
CATGCAAAATTTGAGCTAAATCGGACATGGATAAGGGGTGCTGCCCAGCGGTTAAATTTTGAAAATATTCGATCTTGAAAAAGCACCATCAGGAATCAGAACAAATTGGCTCAAATGGCACGTTCCCCTTGATATTTGGAGATTTGTGCCTTGCCATCAATTTGTTTTTAGCATCATTTTCCCAATATATAAAAGGGAAGGATTGAAAGGAAATGGTAAGGGTTGGACTAGGAGGATGGGAAAAATTGACGACACAAAAACACATAAAAGCAGAAGTAAATTCTGCACCCCTAAGGGATGCTGAACAATCTGCTGAGGATCACATTTAGTGGAAGCAGAAGGAAATTCTGAACCTCTACGAGGTCCCGAACAGTCTGCTGTTAATAAAACCTCCAACCCCCGAGAGGATTTAGAGATCTTACAAAAGCGACACCATTCTGCACTCCCGGAAGAATGCAGAACGACTCGCAGTATGTACGAGCAGAAGTAAATTCGGTACCCCCCAAAGGATGCCAAACAATCTGCCAAACCCTATTTAAGGTGAATACAGAAGGGATTCATTCACTCCAGGAAGAACGATGAACCCTTCTGACTATAGCTCCTTACCACATTGGGTGAGAAACGAGAGAATATCCTTCAATTTTGGCTCCGCATACTCAACCATGTATGGAGAACCAAAAACCCGGATACGTAGCTGCGTCAATGCGGGACAGTTACATATCAGATGATATGAAGTACCATAATCGCATTCACACAAATCACACGAATAATACTCAGCACGTTGAATAGTAGCCATGTGATAATTGAGTTTGCAATGTCCAGTCAGAGCTCTGACCAGAATACTTCAATGATACTTGGAGAAATGCAGTAGACACTTTGACATTTTCAGATTTAAATCTGGTAGAAATGCTTTTGTCTGAGCGCAAGTTTGCAAGCTGCGCCAGTAGCTGGCATGTTTGGATGCAGCCCAAGAACGTATCTTGTGCTTTATCCAACTAGTTGAAAGTGGTAAAGCTGGTTCAGGACCAACGAAATCATTCGTTGCACCAGCTCTAGCCAACTCATCAGCCCATTCATTTCCAGTAATACCAGAATGGCCGGGTACCCATAAGAAGTAAACAGCATTTGAAATGCTGAGGTCTTCAATTTGAGTTCGACATGCGATCACTAGATTCGACCGTGAGTCATTCGAACTGAGTGCTTTTAAGGCTACCTGACTGTCGGAACAAAAATAAATACGTTTACCACAGATCCTCTGCTGAAGTGCCGATTGTACTCCACACAGAATTGCGTAGATTTCTGCTTGGAACACAGTACAGTATCTACCAAGTGAATGAGACTGCTCCAGCCTCATTTCACGACAGTAGACACCAGCACCAGCACGACCATTCAACAGAGAACCGTCCGTAAAACAAACTATGTGTTCATCAAGTTGTCGTTCCAGACAACCAGACAACCATTCCTAACGAAGAGGATAGCTCACATTGAATGTTTTAAAAGGAAAACTGCATGTGAGAGTTAGGTCACTAGGAGCGAGTAAATACTCATCCCACGTAACCATTTGAGACCACAAGCGAGTGTGACTGGTAGCATAATCTAATGGTTTACTGTTCCAAAGCCCTGTAACCTTAAGACGGTATGCACAAGATAACGCTTCTTGTTTTAAGAACACATGTAGTGGTTTAATGCATAGTAGCGCCTCTAGAGCAGCAGTAGGAGTTGTCGTGAATGCTCCTGTCATCGCAATTAGGACCATCCTTTGGAGATGATTTAGTTTTGACTGAACTGTCGCGACTTCTCCTTTCTGCACCATACAAGGCATCCATATGCTAAAATTGGTCTAACGATAGTTGTGTAGATCCAATGAATATATCTGGGTTTGAGTCCCCATGATTTTCCAAAAGCTCGTCTGCATTGGCCGAAAGCCATGCAAGCTCTTTTAATCCTGAAATCAATGTGAGCAGACGAATTCAGTTTTGAGTCAAGAATAACCCCGACGTATTTAACTTGATCGACCACAGTGACCTCTGAACCAAAGAACTGCAACGGACGAGCTCCTGTAATTATCCTACGATGAGTGAAAAGCACCATTGATGTTTTGCCCGGATTTACAGATAATCCAACCTGACAACACCATTGTTCAACAGATCGCAGGGCTTGCTGCATTAAATCAAAGAGAGTGTTAATGCTTATACCGGTCATCAATATATGATAATGGTCGCAAAACCATAAGTCGGAAATCCAAGGTTATTAAGTTTCCTTAACAAACTATCAGCGACTAGGTTCCATAAAAGTGGGGATAGTACACCACCTTGAGGACACCCACAGACACTCAGCTTTCTAATCTCTGGCCTGCCGAAGCGATGATCAAAGAAGTTGATTGCTAAGCATTGCGTGTATCCAGTAAGGGAAAAAACCAAGATATTCCGTTCACGACTGCAATGTTTAACCTCCTGCAGCCATTCAGCCATCGGCACGGAAATACACCTTGACTTAGGAGTTCCTATTTTTGTGGCCTTTTACGACATGGAACAGGAAACCAGTGGATCAATTCTTGGTAAAAAATAATTCCGCCGGATGCCACACGGCTTACCTGTTTGGTGGACTTATACCACCGGTACAGGTGGACCGTAGCGTTATTCTTAGCCAGTTGGAAAACCGCTACCGACACTACACGGCTATCTAGGCTGCTCAGAGAGGGAAGTTAACATTGATGGTCAACTTCCATGGATGTCCGAGCAGCCGTTGAAGATATTTTTACGCGCTCAATTTTCTCATAGATGGCTGAACCGACTTTAACAAATTTATGCTTGTTTGAAAGCTACTATCGGACCATTGATCAAGTTCGAAGACCAAATGGCTGTGACTTTTGGTTCCGGAGATATGATTGTATAAGTGACGTAATCGACAAAACACGTTGTTTTTTACCGGTCTAATGTATATAAGGGTGCCAATATTTTGGGATCACCTCTAATTTCATAGAGCGCTATTGTTCATAAGTTTAAGCATCTCGAAAAAAGTCCTCATGCAAAATTTGAGCTAAATCGGACATGGATAAGGGGTGCTGCCCAGCGGTTAAATTTTGAAAATATTCGATCTTGAAAAAGCACCATATCACAGTGGTTCATAAGCGCAATTTTACGCTCTTAATTGATAACTCATACAATCGTGGTTTTTGAGGTACAGTATCTTCAGCAAAGTTGCTCAGAATGATAGACGTCATCTTTTGGCAAATTTTATTTATGTGATTAATCCCCCTAAAAGTGAGATAAAAGTTTTATTTTAGCTCAGGGCTAACATAGGGGCTAACTTACTTCGACAAAGTTGTGCAGAAACTTATTTCAAACAAGTTTGCTAAAGGTATTACTCCCGTAACTTGAGTGTAATTCATGATATAATGTACGTTCTGAGAAGGGTGTTAAAAAACCAGTTTTTGTAAGAAAACATATATATATATATATTTTCAATTTATATGAGATTTTCATGTAATGCAAACTTTTTCATCTTTAAACACTACACAACTTTCTCAAACATACTATGCTGCTATCTTTTCATTGAATTACTCGTCTGCGATAGTCTGCAGGCAAGATATGTTCTTTTCAAATATCCTTGTCCTTGACATTTGCAATAATAAGGTTCATTGTATATCAGATCAGATTTCAGTATATATTCGTTACCATGGAAACTCTCCCAATAAAAGGTTTTTATGGACATCGAAGTCTACAAATAGACGAGTTTAGATGTTTTTTGAAAGTAACTGGCCGACGTATTTTGAAAGTGAGATAAGGAGCCACGATTATCATGTCGAATTGCGTTATGTATTATTTGGTAAGTTTTTTCTATAGAAAAGCTCTGCGGATAGATATCCTCTAATCATCAATTAAAGTGGAGATCGATAAACGCTTGCTATATTGTACTGTTCATAATGATTAAGAAGTTTCTTTTATACAGATGTCGGGAGTATTATACACGCGAGCAATCCAGATTACTTACGAATCGGGATCCCATGAAGTGGTAATTAGTTTCATTGTATCCTTTGGTTACAAATATTCGTGAATGGCCAAAACAGTCCAAGAAGAATCTGTCGAACGATGCTAAGAGTCTTTTAGCTAGTTAAGAACATTATCAGCTATCATAAAATAAATACATATAATTAAAAAATGAGTTTTGATAATACTTCTCTCTACCAGAAGATGACATAACTTAATTCGATTTAATGATGGCTTTTTTAAAAGTCGTGACAAAACAGTTACTAAACTATTCAATTTATAGACTTCAATGTGCAAAAAAATTATATTATGTGGCAAGTACCATATTAATGAATATATACTGGAATCTGATCTGAAATACAATGAATCTAATCATTTCAAATGTCAAGGACAAGGATATTTGAAAAGAACATATCTCGCCTGCAGACGAGTAACTCAACCACGGTATGAAAGCTCTTTTGAAGTAGTTTAATATGTAAGTAGTCTCATCTGCAGCTTTCTGCGCCTTTCGATAATAGACAAGTTAGAATTTTATTTAAAAAAACATAAAAAATTGCTCTATTTTATTAAACTGAAATGATAGCAGCATAGTATGTTTGAGAAAGTTGTGTAGTTTTTAAAAATGAAAAACTTTGTAAAACATGGAAAACTTATATAAAATGAAAATATATGTGTTTTCGTACAAAAACTGGTTTTAGGACACTCTTTTCAGAAAATACATTATATCATGAATTACACTCAAGTTACGGGAGTAGTACCTTCAGCAAATTTGTTTAAAATAACCTTCTGAACAATTTTGTTGAAGTAACTTAGCCCCTATGTTGGCTCGGAACTGAAATAATATTTTTATCTCTCTTTTAGGGAGATTAATCACATAAATAATATGTACCTAAAGATGCTATCTCTATTGCCTATCATTCTGAGCAACTTTTTGAAGATACTGTACTTCGAAAACCACGTTTTTAATGAACTATCAATTCAGAGCGTGAAATTGCGCTTTTGAACCACTGTGCATAGGGGGTAGTACATTAAATTTCCGAAATCGAAATTTTTTTTGATGCCAAAAATTTTAAAATTGCATGAAACGTCGAGAGTTAGTGTTATGTTATTTTTTTTAAATCGACTTTTTGGGACTTTTCTAAGTCCCATTAAATCTATTTTTTCAAAAAAATTGTTTTCGAGAAGACATTACATCTCGACGTTTCATGCAATTCTAAGACTTTTGGCATCAAAAATTGTTTTTCGATTTCGAAAATTGTGGTGTTGGTGATTTTTCAAGATATATGAAAATTCCACTAAGTGGACTTAGAAGGGTTTTGCCTTTCTTTATAGTAAGCATGCTATATTGATCAGGTTCAAAGATCAAATGGCTGGCTCAATTTTCTCAGAGATGGCTGAACAGATTTTAACAAATGTATGCTCGTTTGAAAGGTACTGTCTATTCTGGCTATTGATCAAGACTGTCGGTTCCGGAGATATGATTGTATAAGTGACGTAGCCGACAAAACGCGTTGTATTTTTACGAGCTCAATTTTCTCAGGGATGGCTGAACCAACTTTAACAAACTTATGCTCGTTTGAAAGCTACTATCGGACCATTGATCAAGTTCGAAGATCAAATGACTGTGACTCCGGCGATATAATGGTATAAGTGACGTAACCGATAAAACACGTTGTTTTTTACCACTCTAATGTATATAAGGGTGCCAATATTCTTGGATCACCTCTAATTTCGTGAAGCGCTATTGTTCAGAAGTTTAAGGATTTTGAAAAATGTCCTCATGCAAAATTTGAGCTAAATCAGACATGGGTAATAATTGCTGCCCAGCGGTTAAGATTTAAAAATTTTCGATCTGGAAAGGAGGAGGGACTTTTTATGTTTTGACTAAGTCTTACAAAGTCGATATTTAAAAAAAAATTGTTTTCGCGATGACACTAAATCTCGACGTTTCATGCAATCTAAGACTTTTAGCATAAAATTTTTTTTTTCGATTTCGAAAATTTCATTTTGGTGATTTTTCAAAATATATGAAAATTTCACTAAGTGGACTAAGAAGTGTTTTTATTAGATTAGCATCACTCTTCTCATACAAATAGGCAACGCAAAGTTTGGAAAAATGATGCCTACTATGTGATATAAACACTGAAGCATGCTTTTGTGAACTACTCGAATAAATCTGAATCAATTGGTGTCAAATTTGATATCCGAAATTATTTAATAAAAGTATGAAATATATTTTCATGAGACATATTTCATACTCTTATTAAATAAGAGAAGAAAAAAAGAAGAGAAAGGCATTATCACACCACTAGGTGGATTAAGAAGGGTTTTTATTCAATAACATTGTAAAACATATGTGTATTGCCCTCTTAACAGTTCTAATATAGTGTTCGCTTTTATCCTTTCTCATGTTATAATTGATTCATTGTTAGGTGGGCCAAAATATATGAAGTGCCCAAGATACATGTTACCATAATACATTTGATTACTATTGTTAGTACTTCCGCAACCAAAAGCTGGATATCGGCATAGTGACATTCGGTTCATTCAATCATACACTAATATGACCTACGAATTTATTAACAATTCTCTCGATTTGAATTTTGGAAAATAAATGTACCGGTAATCGGACTTGAATAATTTTTTTTCCAAATAAAATTTTTAATTAGGCACATTTGCTTTAGCTTAACGTGGCCGATTGTCTTGTTGTTAAGGAGAGAGGAAGGGATGCCGTATTACGGGACGGCATACTCCACTAGAGTTAGTAAAGGGACATAGGGGGGTGGGACCTACACAGTATTGAATTGAAATTTGAATAAATCATTGGTTTTTGGCACACATCTTTTAGACACATTTTGCGTCTTCATGTTTTTCAGCTTGTAGCAATGATGAGAATATTCTGGATTGGGATGCTTTGTTGGTGTGACGTTTTTGGGTAGCTTCCAGCAACTCAGTCAGTTCAGGGCAGGTGCATGCTCCGAAGCATCGTTTACACAGGCCATACTTCCAGCAACGTAAAGAAGAGTGCGGTAGAGCTGTAGACGAGAAAGAGATAGAGAGAGCACTAAATTTGAGCATTGATAGATTTTAAGAAATTGTAGATGAAAGTCATATAAGAAAGATTTCGAATTGCCAAGACGTCGCGGACTGGTACGAAGGGTGGTATGAGTTGGGACCTGGCATCACAATACTCGACACACATCCAAACAACATGCTCGATGTCATGATATCCCTCACCGCAAACGCAGACACCACTCTCAGCGAGCCCCACACGATGGAGATGCGCGCTGAACATATAATGATTAGACATGAGCCTTGACATTACACTAATAAAGTCTCGGTTCACGTCTAACCCTCGGAACCAAGCTTTCGTCGATACCTGTGGGATTATTGAGTGTAACCATCGTCCCAGAGGTCCACTATTCCATGTATCTTGCCAGCTGGCTAGAGTTTTCTGACGACAGCAACTGAAAAATTCATTGAAGCAGATTGGTCTTTCATAGATATCACCTTCTAGTGCGCCCACCATGGCTAGCGAGTCCGCCCTCTCATTGCCCCATATGGAACAATGTGAGGAGACCCAAGCCAAGGTAATCTGGTATGATTTTGCAGATAAAGCACTCAGCTGTTCCCGAATTTTCCCCAGGAGAAACAGGTACCTTTGGAATCGAACCAGACCCCGAGATATTTAAAGACCTGAGCTATGATTTCACCCCCTAGTTGAAGCTGTAATTGTGCTAGTTCTCGCTTCCTCAAAAATACAACCTGCTCAGTTTTCTCCGTAGAGAACGATACCCATTTGAAGAGCCCATGTCGACAAGTTGTCGATGGTATCATGCAATGGTCCTTGGAGATCGGCAACTTTGGGTCCTATAATAGACACAACATTGTCGTCGGCAAGTTGTCTTAGCGTGCAAGGTGTTTTGATACATTCATCAATGTTATTTACGTAAAAGTTGTATAAAAGGGAGCGTAACCTTGAGCCCTGAGGAGGACCCATGTAACGGAATCGCGTTGTCTTCAAATCACCTTGCTCAAAATGCATGTGTTTCTCGGACAATAGATTATATAAAAAGTTGTTCAAAACTGGTGAAAGACCATGCTAATGCAACTTCTCAGATAGAACGGTAATGGAAACTGAATCGAATGATGTCGAGGAAAACTGATGCCATTTGTACTTTACGAGCAAATGCCATTTAAATTTCTATTGAGAGCAACGCTAGAGAATCATTTTCTCCAACAGTTTCCGAATACAGGAAAGCATAGCAATCGGCCGATTCTCTCCATTCGTGTTGGACAATATTACCCTCGAGGAACTTGTTGAATAAATTCAACAAGCGCCTTTTGGCAGAGTCGGGCAGATTTTTCAACAAGTTTAATATAATTCTGTCTAATCCCGGGCTCTATTGTTACATGACAAGAGCCCAAGTGAGAACTCTACCATCGAAAACGGTGTTTCTTTTGTATTCAATGTCGCGACGCGGGACATCTTCTGTTCCGGAACAGAATCGGGACATACTTTCTTAGCAAAATCAAATATCCAGCGGTTAGAATATTACTCGCTCTCGTTCGCGTGATTTCGATTGCGCATGCGACGGGCCGTATTCCAAAGAGTGCTCATTGCTGTTTCTCTCGTTAATCCGTCAACAAACCTTCGCCAGTAACCACGTTTCTTAGGAATAATCAGACTTTTAATTTGAAACGCCGCGTATTTCCGATAACTATCTGGGGCTCCGTTTCAAGATGAAGGCTGAAGCTTCTTTCGTTTTCAGCTCTGAGCACGCTTTGTCCCATTATGGGTTGGGAGAACGATACGATCGCGGCAAGGAGGGGCCATTGTTCAGTCAACTGTTTTAAAAATGTCCTTACTGTTGGCAGTAGAGCAGTTAGGAAACTTTTTAGAGGATCAGTAATATTGAAGGCTGTCCATCCAGTCCACGATATCAAAAAATTTCAATATTCCAGCGTTTGTTGGATTTTCTGGTTGTGCTTTGGGGTCATTCGGGTTTTTTGATGCCCTAGGAAGTGCTGGGTACTCCTTATCATCCCAAAGTTTTTTGAACCCAGGAGGTGTTTGCTTCGGTTTTGAGTCAGCACTTTTCGTTTCCGTTTTTTCTTTTGTGACGAAGAGAACCGCCTGAGGCCTTTACGAGGAAGCTTGGGAGAAGCCAGATTTTGTCTTTTCCTGCTTCCTTCAACCTGTGTGTAGGAAGGTCCTTCGCCTGGGCCGTCAGAGGTATCCTCTTCAACTGGTAAGATTGCAAGCGGGTTCTCAGGGGTCGATGGAGTGGTTCTTTTCAAGATTTCCGCATAATAACGTTTGGGACGTTCTTTCACGGATCGCTTCAATTTCTCCGCAAGCTGTATGTACGTAGGGCACACCGAAAGATCATGAGGATTCTCCCCGCAGTAGCAACTCTTTTCCACTGCTCTTCTGCAGAGATCGTCCTCATGGGTCTCTCCGCATTTGCCGCATCGCAGTTTGTTGCAACATGACCTAGCTGTTTGCAGCTTGTACAATGCATTACCCGCGGTACATACAGCCGAACAGGTAGACGAACTCCACTCACTACCAAATAATTTGGAAGTGCAGATCCGGCAAAACTCACGCGAAATGAGTCCCATTGGTAAAATTTACCATCTATCGATTTGGAGTGCAATTACTTGCACCTCAAAATTTTCACAGGTTGAAGGTCGGGGTTTTTGAAACGGCCTACCCCGTCCTTCATCAGATCTTCGATTGTCAGACTTTCGTCACGGACCGCACCGTCGATCTCCACCACATGAGACAGGACGTACACGCGGTACTCCCTCCTCCGAGACACCCCCACTGTCATCAATATTCATATTTAAAGTGTGGTTGTAAAGAAGTCTCCCGCATTTGAAATGAGAATGAAAGAAATAAAATGAAAAGAAAATATATGAATAGTAAAAGTAGAAAGAAAAAGTTTGAGAAAATACTTAACAGTATGGCACGGTAAGCTGTTAGGTGAGTTGCTCCTTCACTCCTTCGTTGTGACCTTGACTCTGGATTTGGCTGCTGCGATGCGGGTAGCAAACAATAGAAATAACTGCTGCCCGAGGACAGCACAATAGCGTCTACTGTCGATACCGATACGAAACCGGTGCACAGACAGAACTTACTTGCGGGGATGCTACTTTTTATCACGTTAATTTAATGCCTATACTACAGCCACCTTCGTCTTACCGATGTCGATTGTTAAAAAACGCGTGTGCTCACTTCGAACATCCGGTTACGAATGATGAACTAGAAACTAGAAAAATTAACAAGCAAATATAAAGAGGTAGCTTATGAAAAAAATTCAGTTATTTCCGAGAAAAGTGAATGATATTATTTTCACATATTTGATGCATATCACCCGGTAGTTTCGGAACCGGAAGTCGGATCCAAATGAAATTCAGGAACTTTGTACAGGACCATTGGACGTTTCAGTTGAATATAAATTTGTGAAATTCGGTAATGCCTTCTCTCAGAAAAATTAATTAAAATATTTTCACAGTTTCGGTGCACTATTTTCACATTTTTGTTGCATATCACCCTGTAATTCTGGAATCAGAAATCGGACTTTGTCACTCGGCACTTATATGCGTTCGCATCTCTGTGCGTATGAACGGGATGGCCTTCATGCTAGCTTTCCAGTCGAAAAACGCCCCGAATATTGCCTTTGCGATTAGCACCAGCAGGTTATCTACCTGCAGCTTAGAGTTGTCTCGGTAGCAGCCGTTAACTCACGAGCCAGTATAAACGAAACACAACCCTCCGCTTGAATGTTTTTTACTGAACTATTATTCGATTGAAACTGGAATTTTATAGCACTGATGGTAGCTATCAACTTTCAAAACGATTAGCAGTCGTCATTCTATTTAGGGGCATACCTTCATAGGCAGTGAGTAAGAATTACAGGCACTCGGTTTGGGTCGCCAGGTGCTTTATTTTGGCTAATTATGTTTTTACGTCCCATCAATGGGTAAGTCGCGATTTCTTGTTCCTTGGTACAACACTTGGAACTAGAGAATCAAGGTAATTAAGTGGAGTTTATATATGTCAGCCGAATTATATGTGACAGTGCTCTTGTAATACTACCAAAAAAACAAGAGAGTTGAAGTATCACTAGGATACAATTACGGGTTGACACTAAGAAGCCAATTGCTTCCATCAACTCGAAAAATGTCCTCAATTTAATAAAACGTACTACTACGTTTTGGAAGGATGACAATGTTCTCTTGTCTATTGCAGATATTTTTTTCAACATGTCTCGCACGATTACTATATATGTAAAATTCTCATTCTATTCCCATTTGGAACCGACCGGAACAGAAGAAAACAAATACCAAAATAAAATTTTGTCGTGAATACGACTTACTTTACTATGGGGCGCCTTTTCAAAATTTACCCTCTGAGAGAGTGATAAGTTTTTGATCGTGAATATCTTCTGTTGTATTTAATGAATCAACATAATTCTTGCAACATGCCATCGGAAATATGATCACAATTTTATGATAAAATTTTCAGTTGTGTGACATAATCTTAAATAGTTCAAAATTAAACTTTTCTTAAATGTTTGGTACAAACGAGTGTCAAAGAGGATAATTCATATGGCGCGTTTGCCTTTCTCGTATTTTGGAAGCTCATAGCTCAGTGATCTGTAGAAGGATTTATGTAATCTAACTACCAATAGAATCGAAAATATTCAACTTGAACGTGTATTACAACAATATTGAAGTTTTTCAATAGTACACTATTGAAAAACCTGTTTGATTTAACCCATGACAGCACCAGCCAATCAGAACGCGAGATGTCTGTATCTATACAAGAGCATCCATATAAAAGTTGAGTGCTTCATATTTCCTACCATTTGCTGAGCATCTGTTCCCGAAACAAGACACACGAGAGCAACATCGTGGATCTGTCGTCTCACTGTTTCCCGTTCTGCGTACAGGAAAGGAATTCTGAAAGGCAGCCGAAAATTCCAGCAAATTCAAATAGCACTTTTAAGTGCTAAAAATAATCATAAAGAATTAGTTGAATTTTATCGCTTTCCTACCATTTTCCGAGCAACTGTTGCCGAAACAAGGCACACACGAGAAGTTAAATTAATTTGCACCGTCACTAACACATTCAATTACGAACGGCAATGCGAAAGAGGAAGTGATGATGTTGAATACATCTTTATACTAGTACACAAATATGCCGTGCGAAAGAGTTGCCACGTACAGATCAATATGTATTTTTTTGTCGTGAATTCTTTAGTATGGGGCGCTTTTTGATCATGATATCTAACACATTCAATTACGACAGGACAGTAACGCTGTCTCACAATACGAAACAGAAAATTTTGATTTAGAAACATCTTTATACTAGTATACTTTATACAAATTATTAAAACAAATGTTTTCACTTGATTTGCGCATTCTACTTTCTAGGCGTATCAGAACTGGCTAAATTTAAAGCAATCCTAAATATTTCTTTATCACAGTTATGTGGTCGTCCTGAAAAGGACGGGGTTTTCAACTCCTCGTCGTTACGGATGGACAGCTGCAGATGGCGAGGGATGATTTTCGTTTTCTTGTTGTCGCGGCAGCATTACCAGCCAATTCCAACACATCGGCAGCCAAGTACTCCATCACTGTCGCCAGATAGACCGGTGCACCGGCACCGACACGCTCTGCGTAGTTTCCCTTCCGGAGCAGACGATGGAGATTTTGCCAACTGGGAACTGCAGACCAGCACGGTTCGAGCGGGACTTTGCCTTGCCCTTAATTGTTCCTCCTGTGTGCGTGTTTCCGCGTGAAAATTCCACAAGAAGCTGTTAACCGTTAGACAGCCAGTTCAGTATTACTGACTGTCGCACTACTAACTCTCTCTTTTATATCGTCTCACTGTTTCCCGTTCTGTGAAGGGGAGGTCCGTACACCGCTACCAGTATAAAATGAAATGTGATGTGAGAAATAGCGTCATTTGAGTTAAAGCAGCTACTCTGTACGTACGAGACACCGTCAGAACGATGGCACCGTAAACAGGTAGAAAAGCAGATTTGTACCGTCACTAACACATTCAATTACGAACGACAATGCGAAAGCGAATGTTGAACACATTTTTATACTAGTATGGGACCGTGTAAAAATATGCCATGCGAAACAGGGTTGCCATATAAACAGGTTAATCTCTTTTATTATTATTATTATTATTATGATTATTATTATTATTTTTATTATTATTATTATTATTATTATCATTATTATTATTATTATTATTACTATCATTATTATTATTAGAATAACTCTTGCATACCGAAGATCGTCGATACATTTCAGACCAGCTCATTGCAATTGTCTCGTACTGAAATTTCGAGAAGAATCAGATATCTTCGAACTTTGTAGCATCAATAAAAATAAACTACAAAATTGTCGTACCTAGCCTGCTATATTAGCAAATTACAAAAGAATTGTTTCAATTTTGGAATATATAGTTGTAGAATAGTAGCTGTTTAATGTAACTAATCTGTATTTTAATGTAGGTGCATCGTTTCAAACTCTATTAGTGAAAAAGAGGAAAGCTTGCACAATTCATACAATCAATCAACTAACTGATATTCGGAAAAGTGATGGAAGCGTATCAGTTTTTTCGTATTCACGACATCCAGTTATGTCTCTGACATTACCCACCCACCTTTTTACATCACGGTAATGCAGCACCCAAAATAGTGGTGATCGCTGCTAATAATTTTAAATTTTGTGCAGAGGCAAATGTGACTGCTAATTATAAATTTTATTCAGTGTTCATATAGGGGCCTGGATATCTGTTATCTGTGGTATGCCGTTAAGTGTTCATGAATTTAGTTTCACTTGTCGTTATAGAAAAATGAGGACTATCTCTTGCGATCCACGAGGGACATCACAGTAAAATGCGATGGCAAAAAAAGGTTACTAATACACAACAATTTTTTTAATGCACATATGACAGCTTTTCCAATCAGTACACTGAACCAAACAACACCAAATATATGGAATATTTCTCGATATACACTGTACGAAAAAATAAGCTGTAAATTGTTTATAAAAATCCCCATTCACATAAATGTGCGTGAAATGTACACGAAAAACTAAACATATTAATCTTAATGCTAGTTTCAGAATTTTACCAACATTTCCGAATTATGTACGACAATGTTTTGATTTAAAAAATTAATCCATTCGTATTCATGTTTACTGTGATAATGACTACGGTTCCAGTGATATAAATACACAATATCAGTTAGTTTAATAAATAAATAAATGCCTCAAAACAAAATAATTTAGAATGTCAATAAAACGTAATTTGTAATTCGCCTCAATGAGAGGTTGGCGGTTCAATGCGTATGTTCGAGCACCGACGTGGAAGGATATATAATATATTTGAAAATTGAAATCGTATTAGTAGTAAAACAAGTAATCCCTCCCGCTTTTATTCGTTCCGAAACACGCAATTTAGTCACTGATCATCACGTTATCATTTGGTCCTTCGAGCCGGATCGCGAGGTTTTGTCGCGTATCGTAATAAGACGATCAGTTCGTGTCGCGTGTAGTTTGCACTGGCCCCGTTTTCTGCAAAATTTGGCCTTCAGTGAATTCAATTCGGCCAATCTCAAACTGTGACTACAAAAGTGATTCTATGAACAATAGTGCGCAAATAATAGTGAGATGGATAGACTAATGCACGAGCGAAGGTCACTTGAGCCGCGACTCAAACGCGTGGATTGTCGCTGGTCGTTATCGAAACACTTCCCCTAAGTTTTAAAATCCTTTTGTTCCACTTAGGAAAAGGATCAGAATATGCACTCGAGCAGGATCATTTACAAACGCTGCGCGCTAAGCCTTTATCACGATGTAGGAGGTAAACAAGCTGCGTAAGAAAAACAGGCAGAAAATTATGTAAACCAGATGCGCGCATATGCATAATTAGGGACGCAGGCTAGCCGACAGGGCTTCCGGCGTGGGATGCAAAAAGAAAACAGTAACATGTTGCGTCATACGCCGGACCACATCTTCATTAAATGTAACATTTTTGCCTTTCTCTTTAGAAAGGTATTAGAATTGCTGGAAAAACCGACTTTTGAACGGAACGTCGGAGACCCATAATGTTATATACCATTCGACTCAGTTCGACGGATAGGAGAATGTCTGTGTGTGTGCACTTTTCGGAGATATTTTGACGTGCTCAATTTGCTTAGAGATGGCGATTTTAACAAACTTATGCTCGCTTGGAAGCTGCTGTCAGGCCATTGATCAAGTTCAAAGATCAAATAGCTGTGACTTTTTGTTCCGGAGATATGATTGTATAAGTAACGTAACCGACAAAACGCGTTGTATTTTTACGCGCTCAATTTTCTCAGGGATAGCTGAATCGACTTTAACAAACTTATGCTCTTTTGAAAGGTACTGTCGGGCCATTGATCAAGATCAAAGATCAAATGTCTGTAACTTTGGTTCCGGAGATATGATTGTATAAGTGACGTAACAAAACGCGTTGTATTTTTACCGCGCAAGTTTCTCGGAGATGACCAAACAGATTTTAACTAGCTTAGGCCCGTTTGCTATTGTTAGGCCATTGTTCAAGTTTGAAAACTAGATGGCTGTGACTTTTGATTCCGGAGATATAATGGTATGAGTGACGTAACCGACAAAACACGTTTTTTTCCGAATCACATCTAATTTCGTAAAGCGCTATTGTTCAAAAGTTTAAGCACCCCAAAAAAAGTCCTCATGCAAAATTTGAGCTGAATCGGAAGTGGGTAAGGGGTGCTGCCCAGCGGTCAAAGTTTGAAAATTTTCTATCTTGAAAAAGCACCATAAGGGAGAGTACATGAAATTTCCGGAATCAAATTTTTTTTTGATGCCAAAAATCTTAAAATTGCATGAAACGTCGAGAAAAGTCCCAGACGGTCAATTTAAAAAAATTTTTTCGAGGTAACACTAAATCTCGACGTTTCATGCAATTCTAAGACTTTTGGCATTAAACTGGGTTTTCGTTTCGGAAACTTCATGTAACATGCTCAACAGTAACAACGAGTACCATTCATTTCTGCAAGTATACCTCGAGTTCGGGCATATGATGCTTGTCGAGTACTCAGCACCTTAGAACAATGAACGCACTTATCCATAGCCATATATTGCATAAGAAATCATCATTGGGTTGTTTTTATACCACTTTGTTGTTTTTTTTTTGTTAATAATATAATGAAATATTATATATTATAATATCAAAACAAACGACGATACACGACGAAATCAGTCTTGAATACAACCGATCTTGCAGAATACCGATTTCTTCGGTGGATTGTCCATATTGCGATTGTCCTTACTATTTTGACAGGCATTAATACGATAGTGACTTCCCGTGCTGTATTTACGGAAAAGACATAAACGAAAATGAAACAAATACAAATAGTACTCCGGACGGTGTAGCCCGAGCGAAAACAACAAGTGGCTGTAGATAAAAGCAACCGCCCTCTACAAGTATTCTATGCAAACTGTGATGGATCTTATTTTCTAGATCCAAAACTATGTTGTGAACAGAAGAAAACTTACCGTTCTTCTTGTTTCGATGCACCTTTCTGCTGAATAAACCATAACCTGCTGCAATATTGTCATGTTGGAAGAAACAACGAATTTCGTTTGACATAACCAATTAGAGTGCAGTACATGAAACTTACTTCACTGTTCTACGTGAAAAACATAGTTATTTACAATCATATCAATTGTGCACAAATTCTGCACAAAAAACACTTTCCACTAAACCATCAATACAATTTGCAAGCAGTTTCAACTAGACTATTCTTTCTAGTTTTTTAATGAATTATCTTCTAGTTTTTCAATGAATTAAACTTATCATGAGTTTTTGATCAATGAACTTGTTAATAAAATCAATTTCATTTTCGCTTTTTTTGTACTGTACTGTTTAAGCAGGTATGGTGACAGTTAGACACCGTCAATTTTTATAATTTCAACCACAAAATTAGTACGCAATGAAAATTGTGGGATTGAAAGTTTGGTGGTTTCTGTCCAGAATATTCTCTATAAAAAAAATTTTTGCAGCAAAGTAAATTTTAAATTTTAACTAATTTATTAGTTATTTCGGCAACTTTGTGGTTAAAAACAACTAATTCAAAAACAGTAAAACGAATTAGGCGCAGAGCTGATTTCGGTCGTTCCGTGTAGGATTGTCATTCCACGACATTCGAGCTCACTCGGATTCAACGGTTGATTGCTGTTGGTGCTTCAAGGTGGGAATCTTTCGTCGCTAATCGTGTTGCCGAAATCACCACTCACCTTCCCACTATCAAATGGCATCATGTGGATACACACTACAACCCAGCGGAACTGATTACAAGAGGAGCTCTACTGGACCAAATAATGAAAATTTTCTATCTGATGGCATCGATCTATTTGGCGTATTACAAGCAAGAATAACGAATCAACATCGTTTGTTGCTCTTGATGCTCATCAACGACGGCAAATAGACCGAGAGCAACGCGCTGCAGTTGACGTGTGTCAGACTCTGTTCGAAAATCATTTTCTGGATGAAATGTTGGCCAGGTACTACCCGAATCTTCACCTTCTTCTACGCACTATAGCTCGTATTCTGCGTTTTCGATATAAAAACAACAGATCAACCACTCGCTTAACACTGATTAAACTAAACGACGCAATGCAAATTTATGTGAGGCATGTTTAAGGTCAACATTTCCAGAAAGAAATCAATCAACTCGATAGAAATGGTGATGTCAATTATACCAGCTCTCCTCGACAATTGAAGCTATTCCTGGACGAAAATCATCTGCTTAGGGTGGGCGGTAGGCTGCAGCTATCATGGCATAGACACTAAACATCCGATCTTGTTACCTTATCGTTCAATTCTCACGGCTTTTGTTCTTCACCATGAGTATCACGAACAACTTCATTGTGGCCTACAATCACTCTTGGCCGCGATACGCATGAACGATTTGCCGGTTATGCATTAACTGTTTCCGATCTAGACCTGTACCAATCACCCAACTCATAGGACAATTACCAGCAGCTCGTCTGAAGCCATTGCCACAATTTCCCATCACTGGTATTGAATTCGCCGAGCCAGTTAATGGTATCGGTCGTTTAACGCGTGGCGCTGTAGAGACAAAGGCATACAATGCTCTTGTTGTTGTTCATCTAGAGAAATCTTTTATTCGCTTCAGTTGTCGATATGGTTTGCCTAATAAAGTGTATTCAGACAACGCCACTAATCTTAGAGGAGCAGCAAGAAAATTCCGTGAACTGTGTCAACAAATCAACGTAACCGAACACGGCAATAAAAATTTTTATTCAGGCCTAATTGGTACAAGTTTACGTGGCCGAACTAGCCGATTTTTTAAATAAAGAATTTTTTGAAGTGGATCTCGCTGTCACTCTTTTTCTAGGAGAAGAAGAGCTTTCATTTCCCTCCTGCGAGGATTGAGGGGCACTTTGTTCGTGGCTCGTCTCGTCATCCATTGCCTCATCGGTTGTATTGTTGTTGGTGTCCGTCTTCGTTACATTTTCCTTGTTGTTCGTAGTCTTGAGCTCGTTGCTAGTTGCTTTAGATGCGCCTTGTTGTACACTGGTTGCAGTTGCTGGTTGGTTTGATGGTGAAACATGAGTACTGCGCTCACTAGTTTTCGTTGTTGAACGGTTGACCTTGTCTTTGGTTGAAGATGTCTTTTTCGCAGTTTCAGTGCAAGGTTTACCGTAGTGTGCAGGTTGTTCACAAAACTGGCATGTAACCAGCTGATTTTCATAGGTAATCAACGTTTTACACGGACGAGTCCCACTTTAACCACAAATGATGTAAGATACGCACAACTCGCACGCCATTCCGGATGCCGGTGAAAAAATCCGCCATACTTCCCTTTCGATGGAAAGGATTTCACCGTACTGCTCCATTTTCTCCCGAACGAACTTATCGGTGGCCTGCGGGGGAAGGTCATGCACGTGTACTTCTATGGCATTGTCATTGCACAGGGATTTTGTATTTAATGTTGTCGCACTCAACGCTGTTGTTAACCGAAGCATCGCTTTCACGTTTAAACATAATGTACACACAGTTAGACGCCTTGTTGAATTGAATCTCACTTACATTATTGGCGTCTAGATGCATTCGTTCTTTAAGTAAGATTTCAATTTCATTTGCTGCTGGTCTAACTTTGCAACGCTTGAAATCTATACAAATTGAATTTGGTCTTGCAGGCCAAGTTTCAGGCTTTGTTGAATCGTATTTGACCATTCCGTACACTCTATTGTTCACTGGCGTATTGTCTTTGTTTCTGTTGTTTCGACCGTAAACGATTTTCGACTGTGTCGGGTGAGATGCGAGCACGAACTGGAATAAAACATTTGATCCTTTTCACCAACCGTGGATATTCATTCCAGCGCGGTCTCCTCACAATGATGAACTGTGGGAAGCCGGCATCAAGGTGGCAAAGAGTCTCTTGAGTAAGCTCGGTGGTAATAATCGTTTTACCTTCGAGGAACTATCTACCGTCCTACCTCAAATAGCAGCCTGCATTAATTCGCGTCGGATTATTCCTCTCTCCGATAACGCCAATGAGCAACAGCCGCTTACGCCAGCACACTTCCTCATCGGGCGAGCTTTATCAGCTGTTCCTGAAACCAATATGTTAGAACGTCAAATCGGATCACTAAACAAATGGCAGTATGTTCAACGAGCTGGTCAAGAATTTCGTGCTCCATGGCAATCTGAGTATGTATTGTCCCTTCAGCGTAGGACTAAGTTTAACAGATTTGCACGAAATCTTGTTGTAGGAAATTTTTTTTTGTTGATCGGTGATAACGAAAAGCCAAAGCAATGGTCGGAGTCGTATAATAGAGGTTTTCCCAGGAGCTGATAACCTAGTCAGGGTAGTTGCCAAACGGTAAATGGCATAACAAGAAGGGACGTGAGAAGAGTTCGGTGGATTCCCATGGAAGACGATGAGTATGCGGCAGGAGGGAAGGCAACAGATATTTCTCAACGGAATTTGGTGGGCGGATTATGTTGTGGCAGAATTTAAGAACAGCTCTCCATCGAACGCGAGAACTTCCAATACCAACACAAATCATTGGACTGTCTTATTATCAAGTTGAATTTGATTGTTTCATTTCAGTAGCCATTGCATTTTCTTATATTGAACTGTTATAAAATGGTAATAGAAATTCAAGTCGTATTAGTACTAAAACAAGTAAGTGACAAGTTAGTCACTGATCATCACATTATCAGATGTGTATTCCCTTCCCTTAGCAGAACAAAATCATTTAATGTTACGTGGATGCAACTCATTATAAACTATTGAACCGAAATTATTCTGCTTTGTCTGCCTTCAATGCAAAGATAGCGTTATACAGAAATATTTATTAGCAAATATTCAAATATTCAATCCAGAAATATTGCGTTTGATGATTTCTCTTTGCATCTGTTGGTATTCGCGAATACTCCAGACATTTTCTTTCTATTGATGAAGATAAAATAGTAAAAGTAGTTTTTTTATTAGTGCTGTTAATCAGATTTCCTGCCACGACAACGAAGAGCATGATACCAAAATAGAAGAGGTTTATCAAGATTTATGTTCCATTCAAAATAAAGGCAGAAACCAGGTAAGTACCTATTCAACATATTGCCCACACTATCACTGTCTTTTTGCTTTCAAAAATTGTCAATACACATACACATTATCATACCTATTACAGCAAAATCCAAAGCTATAGCCAGGTAAGCATGTGAAATCTGCCCTCAAAAGGAATTCATGTCATTACACCACACTTGATGGAGCTTGGACTAGGGATAATTTTCTCAGAATTTCAACATTTTAACATATTGACCAAGCTAGGATGGTTCTATTGATTTTCATTTTGTTTGATTCTAGAAGCAACTCCTCCACCGAAAAATCTGATAGAAATTAGGGATGTTAAGGGCACTTCAGGAAGGTTTACAATTTTTACAATCTATTGAACATGTATTTCTTGTATTAAAAACAATCGTAATCCACCTAACAATGAGATGATACCTTTTTTATCAATCAGCATGTGTTTTTTGCATGAATATTCTTTGGTGTTCTAGTTCTCATGACATTATTTTAATGACCGTCGTTTTAATCGGCAGTTTGAGATTTCAATCAATTATTACCCTGTAATGTCGAAAACTGAAAATCGGATCAAATTTGAATTGTCACACAATTGGCTAAGCATTCTATGAGAAGTCGAAGTAATTTCCACTTAAGAGTTTTTAGTCATTATTTGCGGTACTTACAGAGCATAACAGGTATTCAGGAACCAGCATAACCTAAAACGGTTCATATGGTCATAAATTAATATGACGAATAAATTACAAAAGTTTTGAGTCCAACTTTGAAGCTTTTTGGTATTGTCATCTTCTATATCGGATTGAATTTAATAAACTCATCACCCTGTAATTCCATAATCGAATAAAATTTACCAATTTTGTATGGGACCATAATTATTTGAATTTGAATTTTTGTTTATAAAATTCGATTTGAGTTTGTAGAAAACGGTTGAGCCATCTCTAAGAAAATTGAGTGAAATTACATGTCACATTTGCTGATCTCGACGAACTGATTCGAATGGTATATGGGTGTTATTTTCTTCCAGCATTTTTTGCTGTAAGTATTCAATGTAATATAAGCCATCTATGCCATAATCTGGTTTACATACTACCTTGACCAAAAAGTTCCCGGAATCACCACCGTGTGGCGATTTCAATCACCCGATTAGATTTTTTACTTCTTTTAGTGGTTGCCACATCTGGTAATGATATTCTATCAAAATTTCAGCTTGATACCTGGACATTTCTAAAAGTTACGCTGCAATGAGTTCATCTGCGATTGCGCGTCTCCTCTATTTTGTACAATTTTCAAAGTGGAATTGAATTTGCAACAAAGAGTTTGCTTTAAATTTTACATTAAAAACGGTTTCAATGGTGCGACGAGTTTGCAAATGTTAGAAGTATGTTTTGGCAACGATATTCTGAAGAAAACATTCGTTTATCAGTGGCACGAACGTTTCCGAAAACCACATCGTTTTAGTCGAAAAATAAAGCAATGCTCACAGTTCAGAAGGGTGTTCCTTCCACAGAGCTAGACTGTCAACGAGGAGTATCATTTGGGCGTTATGAGACGTTTGCGTTTAGCAATTTGCCGAAAAAGACAAGATTTGAAGGCAAGCAACTATTGGATCTTGCATCACGATAACGCACCGTCATACAATGTCATCGTTGTCCGTGAACATTTGGCTAAAACGAAACGAATACCATTCAAAAATCATCGAATTCACCTGATTTGGCTCCCTGCGACTTTTTCCTATTCGGTCAACCCTAGAAAACGCTCCGTGGAACGCGTTTCAGCACCCGAGATGAGATTATGGAAAAATCGCAGATGGCTCTGTTGGACATTCCAAAAACTGAATATAAAAAATGTTTAGAGGTCGTATCAAGCGCTGGCATAAGTGTACGAAGTACTTTGAAGGGGACTATATCGATTTTGATGAATAATCTTGTATTAATATATTTTTAGGCACACTGCTTAAGTTCTAAGATGCCAAGGGTATTATCTAATCTAAATTAACGACTAACTTAAAACTAGAATAGTATCATTAGATTATTTTGAAAATTCAGCTTTCAGCTGGCGATCGACAGTGGTCGGTGAATTGAATATTGCATGAGTCTTCCAGATGGCGTTGTTAAATATCTGTGGCCGCTTCCTTCGGTTCGTGTGGGTCCGCGGGAAACACCCCCAGGCTACAAAGGCCCGGCGGTTGGCCCGCATGCTGGTCTTCGACTGCAGCGGTCTTCCGTGCGGTGATGGTGATGTTACGGAAGAGAAAGAAAAAAAGTAAATATTGTGCAAAGCGAGGTGGAGATTATATTTTCTAAGCGAGGAATAACACATTACACTTGGATATTAGTGTGTTTGCGGAAATGGTATATGAGAAGCATATATGGTCTATCTCGACTCACCAACACATCCTGAACCGGAACCTCAGGCGCTCTACCTCGGGCCCTAAGGGATTCCAGTAGCTTCGGCCTGGCGTCACGATACTCTACGGCGTCACGATACTCTATCGTTGTTTGGTACAGCCTGATCAGGTCTCCTGATGGGCACCCCACCAAGTTCTGGTTATTGTACGAAGAAAATTGATTCTCTGCTGGCATTTTTGTTTTAGATACCTAATGTGACATCTCCAGGTGTCTTTGGAGTCGAACCAGACCCCGAGATATTTGAATGTGAAGACCTGAGCTATGATTTCACCCCTTATTTGAAACTGTAGTTGTGCTGGTTCTCGCTTCCTTGAAAATACAACCAGCTCAGTTTTCTCCGTAGAGAACTCGATACCCATTTGAAGAGCCCATGTCGACATCACTAAGTCAAAAGCCCCCTTGATGTCTAGGAAAACTGACGCCATTTGCTCTTGACGAGCAAATGCCATTTGAATTTCGGTTGAGAGCAACGCAAGACAATTGTTCGTTCCTTTGCCCCTGCGGAAGCCGAATTGTGTATCTGAAAGTAAGCCATTAGTCTCGACCCAATTGTCTAGATGCTTCATTTTTTCGAACAATTTCTAGATACAGGAAAGCATAGCAATCGGTCGATACGAATCTTGATCGGAGGCTGATTTCCCTGTTTTTTTGAATGGCAATAACTCTTACTTGTCTCCAGTCATGTGGGACAATATTATTCTCAAGAAGCTTATCAAATAAATTCAATAAACGTCTTTTGTCTGAGTAAGGCAATTTTTTCAACAAGTTGAATTTGATTTTGTCTATCCCGGAGCTTTACTGTTACACGATAAGAGCGCAAGTGAGAACTCTATCATAGAAAACGGTGTTTCGTTTGTATTTGACGTCACGGCGCGGAAGATCCTCTGGTCCGGAGCAGAGTCTACGCATACTTTTTTAGCGAAGTCGAATATCCAGCGGTTAGAATATTCTTCGTTTTCGTTTGTGGTGTTTTTGTTGCGCATTCGTTGGGCTGTGTTCCAAAGAGTGCTTATTGATGTATCTCTCGATAATCCATCTACGAATCGACGCCAATATTCGCTTTTCTTCGCTCGTTTCAAGCTTTTCATTTTAGCGTCTAATGCCGTGTATTATCTAAAATTATGAGGTGTTCCGTTTTTCCTAAACTCGATAAATGATGAAGCTCTCTCCGCGTTTAATTTTGAGCACTATTTGTCTCGCCCCGGGTTGGGAGGACGGATGTTAGTTTTCGCGCCGGGTACACGTTTCGTCTGATACTTTTTGATCCCCAAAAGTACTCCTCCGTAGGGATCATCTCGATCCAGGCGAATAGTGTTAAAATTGTGGAAGTTTAAGGGTATTTCAGAAGTTTTCCAAGTTTCGCACAATACAAATTCATCATATTTCAGATTGTTTACTAATAGTTTGAAAGGGTCTAGTTTTAGGGATGATACTTCTGCACTTCCACTGAATAACAGCGCAGCACATTTCAACATTTCCTCAAATGAGCGTTTGGAATGTTGCTTGAGTGAACGCTTCATTTTATCCTTACGCAATTTGTACACGGGAATATCAGAGAGGTCATGCGGCCCCTCCTTACAATAGAGACATTTTTCGTTGTCTCCACTGCAGGAGTTATCCGCATGACTCCCTCCACACTTTATACACCGGGATTTATTGCAACAATGGGATGCTGTGTGTCCCAAATTGTTTGCAATTGGACTTCATGGCCCGCGGTACAAAAAGGCGAACAGGTAAACGAGCTCGGTCCAGGAGGACGTAATTAGGCAAAGCCGAGCCAGCGAAAGTCACACGATACGAGTCTGATGGGATATAGGACTTAGTCCCATCCTCAGCGGTCGGTACTGAACGCAATTGCTTGCAGTTCAGTATCATAACGTGCTTGAGTAGAGGGTTTTTAAAACCACCTGCCCCATACTGTCGTCGCAAGTCAGACTGGGATCGGTGATCACGCTCACTTTGGACGATCTCATTAGCCTGCTTCGCACTGGCTAACAAGACCCTAAGCTTGTCCTGGCGTACTTTTTCAATTTTTTGTACAGTGTTGTATCGCGAGGTCAGGTCTTTTGAAAGTCTGAGGAGGTTCCATTTTTTACCATTAGCTTTGGTCCGGATGTAAACCGCATACGATCAGGCCGGGAGTGCAAGCCCATGGGGATAGCTTTTAATGCGCGATTTATTGCCATCAGAAGCATCCATTTGATCATCTAGGGGAAGGTCTAGCCATTTTATATCGCTTGTCATATCGCGGGCTTGTGTCCGTGCGGTCAAAATCGGGGTGCAAATAAAGTGGTATTAATCAACAGAAAGAAAGTAACACTTTTTTCAGTCTCTCACTACAATGTATATATATATATATATATATATATATATATATATATATATATATATATATATATATATATATATATATATATATATATATATATATATATATATATATATATATATATATATATATATATATATATATAGATATATTATAAAACTTGCTTCTAAATTCACCTAGTTATTTAGTAAATATATGATACTATTTTGAGACTACTAGTCCCCTGTTTCCGCTTCCTGAAGCACCGATAATAGTGAAGAAAAGCTTCAAAACAGAACTCATTTGGACTTCTCAGCAACGGTTAAACGATTTTCACAAATCATGATTCAAATTAAATTTCTCATTGTCTTAAAAGATGCTGAGATTTCTCATTGTCTTAAAAGATCCAGATCCGACTCCCGGTTTCGAAATTATAAAACGATGAGTGTCAAAATATTCAAATCGTCATTCAAGTTAATGCAAAACTGGTGCGCGTCGGTACGTCCGGCTTTGCTCCGTTCGCAACGTGCTTTGTTCAATTTCGTAGTACACTTATTGCCTTTCTCATATAAAAAGCTTATGCCACCACTACAAAAATTGATTAGTGAAAATTGGGCCGGTAGACTAAGTGTGTATGTATGTGTGTGAGTATGTGTGAGTGTATGTCACCCATAAGATAAAAAATCTCATAGTCCCTTAGATTACTATTGAATTTTATCATGCTTTCATAGCGTAAAGTGTGTTTAAAAATGCACACCATCAGAGCGACGATGCAAAAGAGTTCTCCTAAATTTTGCTCGAAACTGATTCAATTTGTAGGGTATATTAGTTACTTACTAAACGAACCGAGTTCGGTTATACTGGTTCTATGTTCCCGGTTCCAGAAGTAGCGGAAATAGTGGTCAAGAACTGTAAAACGAGACTCACTCAATTTTTTCAGAGATGATTTGGTCGATTTCCACAAACTTAGGCTCAAGGTTGCTCAAGACTCATAGGTTGCTGTTTAATTTCATCCAGGTCTGACTTCCGGTTTCAGATCTATAGGGCAGAATGTGTTTAATCATTTAGTGCGACGATGCAAAATAAAGAAAATAAAATAAAGAAAAATTCTTATTAACTTGACATAACTGTTTATAAATAAAAAAGGTTATGTTAGTTCATACCCAAAGGAAGTTTATTTAATTCAAGATTGAAAAAAAAAATTTGCCGAATCTCCTAGTGATATTTTTGAAAATATAAGTAATATGAGAAAGGCATCATTACACCACTAGGTGAATTAAAAAAAGTTTTTTATTTGAAAGTTGTCTTCGATTAAAATAAAATTATCGCACACATTATTACTATATAACTACTCTAATTAACCTGACATAAATATTTTAATTTTAAATGCGTCGAGATTATGACACTACAGAGCAAGAATTTCAAGAATAAACATAATAACTAGAAATCAGCAAAGACAAAAAACCGAGGTGTTGTCAGAAATAGAAGGACTGTTAGATCGTTACAGAAACCTCAGGGGAAGTTACTTGGGCGTACACAAGAGACGAAAGAAGTTTTGAAGAGGTCATGGAACGTCATCCGGAGCTGAACTTCTCAAGTTCATCCGGGGTATATAAATTGAGCCAAACAACTCAATATAACGCTGATGAAGGAGCAGTAGGTGGATTTGAACAACAGGAAAGAAGAGAAAACATAAGGGAGTTAGCACCAAGTACAGTTTTGCCAAGAGATGGGTCAAGGATAAGTGATCCAGCTGCAGGATTTCGATTAAATCCAATACTTTGACTACTCAAATGGCAGAAATGATGGATCAATTTAGACATTTACAACAGTTTCATCAACGTCCATTCAGTAATAGCCGTTCAACCGAGAAGGTTGTGTATAGAAGCGTACAGTTTAATAACGCTGGTTGGTTTACACGCGTTAAATACGACAACGGTTGAACTACAGGTAGAGACCTGTTGGCAGCAGCCGTTAAAACGTATAGTCGTGCTGCATAAGAGAGCCCAAGTGCTGGGCCAAGCTGGTGAAGGAAACAACAAAGGGCGTTTCCCAAGCTCTACCCAGGCCACAATATACAGCCACAAGTGCTGAGCAGGAGAGTGCAAAGGCACATCGAAGAAGGAGAGTGCAAAGGCACATAAAAGCAGGAGAGTGCAAAGGCACACCGGTGCGAAGGCACTTCGGTGCAGAAGCATATCGGTGCGGAGCACAAGGAAGAAGGAGACAAGACAACTCGATCTTTCCACTGCCATACAACACGCAGGTATACACCGGTGACCTGCGCTGGTTACAGCTGGTGAAGATAAAAAAGTATCGGAAATCGTGTGGTGCTGGATGTCAGGTAGCAGTAGCATCACATCGTATTCTATCGCTACAGTGAGCTTCAGCATTGTATCAACGTCCAGATACATCCAACAAGAACATCTAGAGCAACGAGGATCAACTCGGCAGTGCAACAGAGATAGACAACAATTTCAAGGTAGAAGTTTATTTTCCTTTTGATTGAGTACTGTGTAGT
Organism: Malaya genurostris; assembly: GCF_030247185.1. Taxonomy (NCBI): domain Eukaryota; kingdom Metazoa; phylum Arthropoda; class Insecta; order Diptera; family Culicidae; genus Malaya; species Malaya genurostris. The sequence goes on from NC_080572.1 coordinate 145,061,983, forward strand.
TTTGGTTTCATTTTTAATATTAAAGTTTGATTAAAAATTTTAATGTGATGGATGAATCCATTGACGTAAATCCTAGCATGAATCCTATACCCCCACGAACGAAAAAATATCAGGAGAGCTCTTCTGGGCCTTGGATAGTCTTTTTTAGACGTATATCAAAGCCATTAAACATTTTACAAATTTCTAAAGGTTTGACATCACGATTCTCCTCAATCAAAGAGATCATAAAAGTGAATAACGATACAATTCGTGTTGTGGTAAATAATTTGAATCACGCGAATGATATTGTCTCTTCGGAACATTTCATTAAAGAGTATAAAGTTTACATACCCTCCAAAGATGTCGAAATTGACGGTGTTGTTACCGAAGCGAGTCTTTCGGTAGATGATTTACTCAAGCATGGTGTTGGTCGTTTCAAGAACTCTATGCTTGAGGGTGTAAAAATACTGGAGTGCAAACAACTGTACTCAGTAGTACATGAAGAGGGAAAAAAAGTTTATCGTCCATTAGACTCGTTTCGAGTGACATTTGCCGGGCCTGCTTTGCCGTCCCATGTCTATGTCGATAAAATTCGCCTCCCTGTTCGGCTTTTTGTTCCAAATGTAATGAATTGTACGAACTGCAAAAAATTCGGCCACACAGCTACTTACTGTAGTAATAAATCAAAATGTATTAAGTGTAAAGGGCCTCATAAAGATAATGATTCCAACAAGGAAATTGAAAAATGTATTTATTGTGGGGATAGCCCTCATGATGATATTTCAGTATGCACTGCATTTAAAGTGCACAAAGACAAAATTAAGCTTTCTTTAAAAGCACGGTCTAAGCGCACATATGCAGAAATGCTTAAAACGGTCATTGATGTCCCTCCTTTGGAAACCGAAAACGGGTTTTCAAATCTAGAGGAACCAGAGGACTCTGACTCTGACGAAAATAGTGAAGGTAATTCGTTTATCACTACCCAAGGGTCAGTTAAGAGAAAGAAGTCTTCCTCCAAATTACCAAAAAAGACACCTAAAATTTCATCTTCAAAAAAAGATCCCCGTGTTAAACAAAAAAAGTCAAAACCAAAGACTGTGCCTCCTGGTTTGTCAAATTCACAAACCAATCCAGGATCTAGCACAGAAAAAGATACTAATCCAGTGGGCTCCATTTCACAGCCACCAACAGGATTACTGAAGTTTTCGGAAATTGTTGAATGGATTTTCTCAGCATTCAATATATCGGAACCCTTAAAGACCCTCATAATGGCATTCCTTCCAATAGCTAGAACCTTTTTGAAGCAGTTATCACCTAAATGGCCAATTGTCTCAGGTTTTGTATCTTTTGATGGATAATTTATCACCCGCCACAAATGATACAATCACTGTCCTGCAGTGGAATTGTCGAAGCATCATGCCAAAACTTGATTCATTTAAGGTTTTGTTGCATAGTCAAAAATGTGATGTATTTGCTTTGTGTGAAACATGGCTTACACCAAACATAGCCTTAAATTTTAATGACTTTAACATTATACGTCTCGATAGAGACTCTCCGTATGGTGGAGTGCTTTTGGGAATTAAGAAATGCTATTCTTTTTATAGATTAAACATCCCTCAACTTCTAGTATAGAAGTTGTTGCTTGCCAAATAAACATTAAAGGCAAAGATATTTGCATAGCTTCAGTTTATATTCCTCCAAAAGCACAAGTTGGACAGCGACAGCTCAATGAAATGGTTGAAGCCCTTCCTGCTCCACGATTGATTCTGGGGGCTTTAAATTCGCACGGTATTATGTGGGGTTCCGTTTACAACGATAGCAGATCATCTTTAATACAAAACATTTGTGACAATTTTAGCATGACGGTATTAAATATGGGTAGCATGACACGGATCCCAAGACCTCCTGCACGCCCAAGTGCATTAGATATATCTTTTTGCTCAACATCAATTCGACTAGATTGCACCTGGAAAATATTGCCTGATTTACACGGTAGCGATCATTTATCAATCATCATCTCAATTAGCAATAGCAATTGCATTGCTACTTCAGCTAGTATTCCATATGATTTGACAAAACATATCGACTGGATTAAATACCAAAGTAGTATCTCTAGTATTTTGAATTCAATGGAAGAGCTCCCTCCACTTGAAGAATATAACTTCCTCGTTTGTTTGATTCTGGAGGCCGCAGAACAATCCCAAACTAAACGCTTTCCTGGGCCAACGACTAACAGAAGGCCTCCCAACCCCTGGTGGGACAAAGAGTGCTCAGAGGCTAAACTCGCAAAACAAAATGCTTGCAAGACGTTTTTAAAACGGGGAGGAGGAACTCCTCAGAATTTTGAAATACTTATGGTGTTAGAAACCAAGTACAAGAGCATACTTCGAGCCAAAAAATGTAGCTATTGGAGACATTTTGTCGAAGGTTTGTCAAGAGAAACCTCAATGAGCACTCTTTGGAACACGGCCAGACGAATGAGGAATCGTAACGTGGGCAATGAGAGTGATGAATACTCGAACCGATGGATATTTGACTTTGCTAGGAAAGTTTGCCCAGATTCTGTTCCTACGCAGAGCATTATACGGGAATCTCCTTCAAATAATGGTTTAATTAATAACCCATTTTCAATGATGAAATTTTCTATAGCACTCTTGTCTTGTAACAATAACGCTCCTGGGTTGGACAGAATTAAATTCAACTTGGTGAAGAATCTGCCCGACCTCGCAAAAAGACGTTTGTTGGAATTGTTCAACAAGTTTCTTGAGCAAAATATTGTTCCACCTGACTGGAGACAAGTGAAAGTTATCGCCATTCAAAAGCCGGGGAAACCAGCTTCCAATCACAACTCATATAGACCCATTGCGATGTTGTCCTGCATCAGAAAATTGTTCGAAAAAATTATTCTGCGACGTCTCGACACTTTTGTCGAGACGAACGGTTTGTTGTCAGATACTCAGTTTGGCTTCCGTAGAAATAAAGGGACGAATGATTGCCTTGCATTACTTTCGTCTGACATCCAAATTGCCTTCGCTCAAAAGCAACAAATGGCATCTGTATTTTTAGACATTAAAGGAGCATTTGATTCAGTTTCCATTGATGTTCTTTCAGACAAGCTCCACCAACATGGACTCCCAGCGATTATAAATAATTATTTGCACAACCGTTTGTCAGAGAAAAGCATGCATTTTTCACATGGCGATTTCGCAACATTCAGAATTAGCTACATGGGTCTCCCGCAAGGCTCATGCCTCAGTCCGCTTCTCTATAATTTTTACGTGAATGACATTGACAGCTGTCTTGTAACCCCATGTACACTAAGACAATTGGCAGATGATGTCGTGGTTTCAGTTACTGGATCCAAAGCTATTGATCTGCATAAACCATTGCAAGATACCTTAGATAACTTGTCCGTTTGGGCTGTTCATCTTGGTATCGAATTCTCTGCGGAGAAAACAGAGTTAGTCGTCTTTTCAAGAAAGCATGATCCCGCGCAGCTTCAGCTCCATATGATGGGAAGAATGATCCAACAGGTTTTAACTTTTAAATACCTCGGGGTGTGGTTCGATTCCAAATGCACGTGGGGAGGACACATTAGGTATCTGATAACGAAATGCCAACAAAGAGTAAATTTTCTTCGAACAATAACAGGATCTTCGTGGGGTGCTCTTCCGCAAGATCTAATAAAATTGTATCAAACAACGATACTTTCAGTGATGGAATATGGATGCGTTTGTTTTCGTTCCGCTGCAAACTCTCATATTATCAAACTTGAGCGAATTCAGTACCGTTGTTTGCGAATTGCCTTAGGCTGCATGCATTCGACACATACAATGAGTCTTGAAGTTCTGGCGGGAGTTCTTCCATTAAAAGATCGATTTTGGGAGCTTTCATCACGCCTGCTAATAAAATGTGAGGTGCTTAATCCCATGGTAATTAATAATTTCGAACGACTAGTCGAGCTTCGATCTCAAACAAAATTCATGACAGTATATTTTAATCACATGTCACAGGAAATCAACCCATCAAGATATATTCCTATCCGTGTCAGCATCCTAAGTGCCACTGACTCAACTTAATTTTGCGATACATCCATGCAGCGCGAATTGCGTGGAATCCCGAATCATCTACGCTCGGCGGAAATCCCAAAAATATTTTCAAGTAAGTTCAGGCATATTGACTCTGAGAAAATGTTTTACACGGATGGATCGCGAATTGAAGAAGCGACAGGGTTTGGTATGTTCAACAATAATGTTTCGGCCTCATTCAGGCTTCAAGAACCTGCATCTGTTTATATAGCAGAGCTAGCAGCAGTTCATTATAGTTTGAGTGTAATCGTCACATTATCTCCAAACCATTATTTCCTCTTCACAGATAGTCTGAGTGCAATTGAAGCCATTCGCTCAAACATGACAGGCAAGACTGAACCGTTTTTCTTGGGCAAAATAAAACAGTGCCTGAACGACATATTGAACAATAATTATCTAATCACTATAGTCTGGGTCCCGGCTCATTGCTCCGTTCCTGGCAATGGAAGAGCCGATATTTTAGCCAAACGTGGTGCTATTGAGAGTGAAATTTATGAGAGACCGATTGCTTTCAACGAGTTCTATAGCTCGTCTCGCCAAAGAACACTTGCCAGCTGGCAAGCTTCTTGGGATAAAGATGATCTGGGTCGGTGGATGCACTCAATTATTCTGAAAATATCGACAAAGGCATGGTTCAGGGGACTGGATGTGAGTAGGGATTTCATTCGTGTGATGTAAAGACTCATGTCCAATCACTACACGTTAGATGCACATCTTCTTCGAATTGGGCACTCCGAGACTAATCATTGTGCTTGCGGAGAAGGTTATCGGGATATTGATCATGTCGTTTGGACATGCGTGGAGTATCGTGATGTCAGATCTCAACTAATAAATTCTTTGCATACCCAAGGTAGACTATCCAATGTCCCAGTTCGATACATTCTTGCTTGTCGTGACCTTTCATACATGAAACGTATTTATCATTTCATAAAGAAAATTGGAGTTTCAATTTAATAAAGGCCCCTTTTAAGACTTAGTTCTGATTCCAGCTGCGTCCATGAGTTCAACCAATAGCTAAATTAGAATAAAAATTATGTAATGATACAAACAAACTCGAAACAGTTTATGAAATTATCAACAAAATGTCTGAAAATATCAGCTCATTCTATAATTTATAGAAGTTAATCGTTTGGTTCAAATAATATTTCCGAGTAGATTTCATAATTAATGACTTTAATAAATTCAAATCGTTGTGACTATGTTAGAATTAAATTAGGATAAGAATTTTATGTAAAAGTGATGCTACGGCGAAGAAAAACTTATGTAAACTGCCTTAAGAAATAAACGTATTTATGGAAAAAAAAAACAGTTTCATCAAATTCAGGAACAATTTGGAACAGCAATTTATCAACGCACAACACCACCACGACCACCACCACCACTAGTACCACCACGACCACCTCCATCTCATCACCAACACAATCCCCGTCAGCATTTGCACCACCAGATAATCAGACAACCGAGTATGAAGAATAAATTGCGTCACAAGGACGACATGGGGATGAGATATTTATTCCGGAGATGCCTGGAGGAAGGCGACTACAGCATGCCGACAATAGGAATAGATTTTCAGGACCAATAAATAAATGGAGAATAAATTTCGGGGGAGACTCCAGAGGGCCAACTGTAACACAATTTATTAACCGAGTGGAGATTTTGACTCGTAATAATAATGTGTCAGAGCTAGAATTGCTTAGTCAAGCTGATTTTTTTTTTCGGGAAATTTCGAAGCCGAAGAATTGTATTACACCTTTTGCCAAAAGATTTCTAACTGGACAAATTTCAAACACCAACTAAGACTGCGGTTTGAACAACCCAACAAAGACAGGGTGATAGAAACACAGATTTTGGACCGGCGGCAATATCCAAACGAAACCTTTAATGCCTTTTTAGGAGATATAGAAAACTTGCGCAACAATTAACTAAGCCGTTGACGGAGGCTAAGAAGTTGGAAATACTAATGGAAAATATGAGGAACGCTTATAAACCATCAACGGTCAACGATGCGTAAACTTTGCAGCCTCCCGAGGAATGGTAGTTAGAAGCACCTTCTTCCCCCGCAAGGATATCCACAAAGCCACCTGGAGATCACCTGATCAGTATACGGAAAATCAAATCGACCACGTTCTCATCGACGGGCGATTCTTCTCCGACGTCATTAATGTCCGCACCTACCGCAGTGCCAATATTGATTCTGACCACTACCTTGTCGCGGTTTGTATGCGCTCAAAACTATCGACGGTGCACAATACTCGTCGCACAGGAACGCCGGGACTCAATCTCGAGCAGCTACGTAGCATTCGTACTGCAGAGGAATACGCGCAACTGCTGGAGCTAGTGCTACAAACGGAAGAGCAGCTCGGCGCGGCGACTCTTGAAGACGGCTGGAGGAACATAAGGTCCGCCGTGAGTAGCACTGCTGCAACCGTTCTAGGTACGAGGTTACCGAATCGAGGAAATGACTGGTTTGATGGCGAATGTCAGCAGTTGGTCGAAGAGAAGAATGCAGCAAGGGCGAGGATGCTGCAACACCGCACTAGAGCGAACGAGGAACGATACAGATAGGCACGGAACAGACAGAACACGGTTTTCCGGAAGAAAAAGCCAAGACCAAAAACGCACAGCTGTACCGCGCAAATGACACACGGAGGTTCTATGAGAAGGTGAACCGCTCACGTAAAGGCCACACGCCACAGGCCGAAATGTGCAGAGATACCAGTGGTAACCTTCTCACGAACGAACGTGAGGTGATCGACAGGTGGAAGCAGGGCTGACATTATGCATCTCGAATCGAGTTGCTCGAAACGATTATTTTTGAAGTCGATTCGACTGAACTGAGGCATTACGTATCGCTTTCGACCTCGTGATCGAGATCCTAACAATGTGGTACTAGATTTCGACTGACGCTGCTCGAACTGTCATAACCAGAGATGCCATTTATACAGATTTATCTGTATTATACAGATTTTTACATGCGCATACAGATTTAATACAGAGTACAGATTGCTTACAGATTTCTTAAATTTAATACAGATTTATACAGATTTCCAACTACAGAGGAAAAAATTAAACTATCTATTAGTATTTGAGCTATCTATTAGTATTTGATTGCAATGACGAGATAAACGTTTAGGAATCAACGTACAAATCACTTTTTAAAATATATATTTTTTGTGCAGATATTTAATGAAGAACTCTGAAATCCATTTATATTAAAATTTGTAACTAAATTGAACTTAAAAGTTAGACAAGTCTTGGTATCATGAAACATTATTGCCAGACTGACAGTTGTATTACCTGACTTGACGTTGCATATTGGGTTTTGGAAATCCATCTCAATTTATGAAGTGAATATTTTCAAATTAGACAAGTATTTGGCACCATAATTCAATTGTTGTTGATAGGAAAAAATTATAAAATTTCGTCGATGAATATAATATAAGATATGAAATTTAATCTACCACTCTATAACCATAATCTATTGGAATAACACCTTTTAACATAATTGTATTGTAGAAATTTCATTTTATTAGCGAATACAGATAAATACAGATATTTTATACGAATCAATACAGTTTTTCTATGAAAATATCTGGCATCTCTGGTCATAACATACATAGGTAAACAATCCCATATACATTGCAATCATGAAAAAAATTAAACTGAATTATTGTTTGAGTATTTTTTATTACATTTATTCAGTTCAAGTACTGAAAAGAAGCAAATTGTTTGTAATACTGCGGTTTTAAGTTGCCGCACGAAATTAACATGAACACATTTCTGAAATTTAAATCAAGAAGCAGATTCATTTCCACTCCATTTGAAAACGTAAAGAATTTTTTCAAGCGTGTTCTTGTACACAATTTATCGATGAACTTTTGAAATTATAATAAAAAAAATTCTGTATTTTTCATGTATTGTTTCAAGTCTAATACAATTTACGTCATCCATATGTGTAGTTTTATTCAGAGGCTTATAGGTTTTGCAGCTTTCTTTGTAGTATTGTATCATATTTATTAGGAGATATTGCTTTAGCTAATATACCAGGAGCAACCCATTCTCTATAGTGTTCATAATCTATTTAGGTAATATTGAAGAGTCAAATACACGCTAATAACACGAGATTGTGATGCTTTTGGCATATTCTAAATACTTTCAAGGTGTTTGGACAAATTTTTCAATTTACTTAAGTTAGATATATGGGTAAAAACATTATTTGCTCATTGTTATCGAGCGAATAAGCTTTTTCCTACAATCCGTTTGAGCGACGTTTTCTGTCCACAGGATTCAGAAATTTTATTACAAACTACAGTTACTGGGCATAAGTTAGTTTCGACTTACTTTTGTTATTTTAAGTAAACACCACGCAGCTTCTAATTAATATGCTTTCTAAACAGGACTTGTACATAATATGCCAAACACACAAAATATATATAACGATATACAAAGCAATGTATTAAAATAATGATTATCAATTCTAATATGTTTATTAAAATCTAAGATGTTATCGATAACTACCTAAATAAAAAAGAAACGTATTCGAAAACTCATAGTCGATAGTAATAAGGCTTTCGACCATTTTTTATCGAGTTCAGTCGTTTACGAGCTCGATTGTTTTGGTTCCATAATGCCAAAACTTCTCGATAATCTAATACTTCTTCGAGTGACGTCGAACGAAGCTCGATGATCGACTTCGAATCGAGAACCATAATACGAAACGTGGTCGATTCGATAAAATTTCAGTCGAATCGAGATACATAATGCCACCCCAGTACTACGACAGGTGGAAGCAGTACAAGATTGGAGCTACGCTCGTAACCAGCGGAACACCTGCTCGTATGGGTAGTTATTCAGATTTACAATTCTGATAGCTAACCCGAAGAGTACGATCATTTAAATAATTTTGAATCATTTTGATCGAATAAATAGGAAACTGGAAATCAGACATTTTTGCTATTAAACCTTTGTGCCAAACACTGTCGAATGATTTTTCTATGTCTTGAAGAGCAACTCCAGTGGATAACCCAGAAGATTTATTTGCTTTTATCATGTTCGTTACTCTTACAAGTTGATGAGTAGTTGAATGTTCATGACGAAATCCAAACTGCTCTGGTAAAAAAAATTGAATTCTCATTCATATGAGACATCATTCTCAACAAGACAATTTTTTCGAAAAGTTTACTGATAGAAGAAAGTAAGCTAATTGGTCGATAACTTGATGTTTCTGCTGGGTTTTATCAGGTTTGAGGATAGGAATTACTTTAGCGTTTTTCCATCTTTTTGGGAAGTAAGCTAATGAAAAACACTTGTTGAAAATTTTAACCAGAAGTCTCAAGGGAACATCGGGAAGATTTTTAATAAAAATAAAAAATACAACATTACCAGGAGTCTTCATGTTTTTCAGTTTCCTAATAATTGACTTAATTTCATCAAAATTCGTCTCAATAATGTCATCTTGTGATAACACTTGGGTTGAAATATGCTCATATTTCAGTGAGACTTCATTTTCAATAGGACTCACAACGTTCAAATTAAAATTGTGTACACTCTCGAACTGCTGAGCAAGTTTTTGAGCTTTTTCGCCATTTGTAAGAAGTATTTGATTTCCTTCCTTGAGAGCAGAAATTGGTTTCTGAGGTTTCTTAAGAACCTTAGAAAGTTTCCAGAAAGGTTTAGAATATGGTTTAATTTGTTCAATTTCTTTAGCGAAATTTTCATTTCGCAAACGAGTAAATCTATGTTTGATTTCTTTTTGTAAATCCTTAACTGTTAGAACTAGATCAATTGTAGAAGGATTTTTCACGAAAGGGAAGCAAGTCGGATTACTGGGATGAAGAACTGTGAAGTAACCAGCTGAGTGTTGATTATGAAGTATTTTTCCATTACTGTTATTTTGCCTGGACATGCTTAGCATTTAAGTCTCCAATTACGAAAAATTTCGGTCTATATCTTGTGAGTTTTTGCAAATCGCCTTTAAGGCCATCGTCCAAGTACCATGCGCGCGGGTGGTTTTAGGAAATTTTCGATGGAAATTTCGAAAAATTTGACAAAACCAAAAACATACAGACCTTTGAAATACTTTTATCTATCTACAGGGTGAAAAAGACTGGAAAATTCGGAGGATTTTACGAGTCTTATCAAAAATAGCGCTGAAAAAATGAGCTTTTTTTGTAATTTTTCACAATTATTTGAAAAAATAATTCGATGGAATGAAATTTTTTTTTCAAAAAAAAACCTCATGCTGACAACAAGGATCACATTCGGACACATTTTTGGAAAATCTTTTCACGCTATTCATGGAAAATCAACGAATTTCATATAACCGATTTCGTGGAAATTTTTGAAATTCGTAAATTTTTCTATGAAAAGCGTAAAAAGGTTTTCCAAAAATGTGTCCGAATGTAATCTGTGTATCCATAATAAAGTTTATTTGAAAAAAAAAGTTTATGTCATCGCTTTATTTTTCCATATAATTATGAAATATCACAAAACCACTCATTTTTCAGAGCTATTTTTGATAAGACTCGGAAAATCCTCCGAATTTTCCAGCCATTTTCACCCTGTAGATAGATAAATGTATTTCAAACGTCTGTATGTTTTTGGTTTTGGCAAATTTTTCCAAATTTTCATCGAAAATTTCCTAAAACCACCCGCGCGCATGGTACTTGGACGATGGCCTTAAAGAAATTTAATTGTTCGCCGGTGCATTGGAATGGCAAATATGCTCCAGCGATGAAATAAATTCCATAAATGGTTTCAACTTCGATTCCCAAGCTTTTAACAACTTTAGTATTTGAAGAAGGTAAAATTCGATGTTTAATTTGCCGTTGGACAAAAATGGCAACTCCACCACCTATTCCAGTAAACCTGTCAAATCGATGAACCACATAATGTGGATTACTTTTCAATTTGACATTTGCTTTAAGAAAAGTTTCTGTCACAATGGCAACATGAGTTTTGTGAACTTTGAGAAAACTATAAAATTCATCTACACTCGATTTCAAAGATCGAGCATTCCAATTTAAAATGTTCAAATAATTATTTAACATCACCGTTAAATTTTAAATTCATTATAATATTATTTGCAAATTACCATCCGATTTGAAACGCTTCAAAAAGTGATGAAGTCGAATTTATTCGGATGATCATTTGAAAAAGTTGATCTTGTAGGTAGATCATTTTATTTTCAGTTATATCGCCTAAATCGACTTCATTTAAAGAAGCGAATGGCATTTAAGGAATATTGGTAGGTAGACTGCCATTAGAAAAAGATGATTTGGCCTATCTACCTATTAATAAATTGTTTTCGTTAGAAGATGAACTGCAAGGCGTTCCTGTGTTTTGATTATTTACATTAGAAGAATTAAGTGGTAGATTTCTACCTGTTACCAAAGCAAACTGTCATTAGAAGAAGGTGATGACGAGGTCGATCTACCTGTCAATAAATTGTTTTCGTTGGAAGACGAATTGAAAGGCGTGCCTGTTTTTTGTTTTAAATTTGAAGAAATAAGTGCCTTAGAAGACTTAGGCGTGGCATTTATCACGGTTTTTTGATTTTCAGGTATGTTCTGTAAATTTATGGTCGTTGGTTTGACTTGTTGTCAAAGCGAACGAGCGTTTAAAAATTTTCCCTGACAGGACATTTCAAATCATTGGATTTATGATTTCCATCGCAATTTGAATATGAAAATTGATCAGTGGTTTTATTCACTGGACAAACGTCTTTCGAATGCGATTTACCACAATTCAAACACCGTATGTCTTTCTCAAGTAAATATCAATGTACCACCAAGAACTTTAAGATCGCGGAACTTTTTAAGACTTGACTATCTACGTACTGACTATGGACAAAACGAACCCATTAGGGGAATGTGTAATAGCTTTAATAGTGCCTATGAATGTTTTGATTCTTCCATTTCATGTGATGTTTTTAAAGATAGACTAAGAAGATTATTGTAATGTATAAGTGTAAGCCCATAATGTAATATGAAAATGTTTGTATAATTGTACTAGCTGACCCGTCGAACTTCGTCTCGTCAGAAGAATTGTCAAAAAACTAAGTGGTCAACGCTTCTCTCCATTATATTTCTAATTACTTAACCTACAATCAACGGAATTCGACACACACTCGCTTTAGCTCCAAAAGAAGAAACATCACCAAAGATTAATGTGAAAATATGAAATACTTCTGTTAAGCGAAAATTGAACAAATGCACAGATTTCTATTCTGAACAGTTGCTCTTGGGAAATTCCACACAGCAACGATTATTATCAGACTGTAATTTTTTTAAGGGTCGTGAAATACTCAAAGTATGAAGTGGAGCGAAGAAATGTAGCAAAATTCTCTCACGGTTCATGCATTGAGAGACTCGAGTTCTTGTAGCATCTTCTACCGGATTGAAAATGTTGTATACTATATAGATAGCAATATAGCAGCTTCTGTCCAATTTTCGGCAATCACCAACACTGGTTTCTTATATACAACAAATTTCTATTTTTGTTTGGTAATAATTTTTTCGGCAACGATCGTTAAAAAATTATTTTTACTGAAAGATACGTAAAATTTATTCAACTCCTATGTAAAAGTTACGGTTATTTATTATTTACTGACATGGTCTGTGAACTCTGAAATGTCATTTCTCTTCACGAACTCAGTGAAAGTTCTACCAATATTCGAAAAATTAATAAAAAATAATGAAGAATTTCAGTAACCATCACTATACGAGGTCTGTTCAAAAAGTACCCGGAATTCTCATTTTTCTAAAAAAAATATTTATTTATTCGTCTACATCTATATGGTCCCCTTCAAAGTAATCCCCCCTAGATATAATACACTTATGCCAGCGTTTTTTCCAGTCTTCGAAACACCCCTGATAGTCACTTTTTGTAATGCTCTGTAGCACTCTCAGCGATTCTGCCTTTATCTCTTCAATCGATGATTGTGCTTTTGTTTCGACATCATAACCGTACACCCATGTTTCATCACCAGTTATGACCCTTTCAAGTAAATTTGGATCGTCGTTGACGTCGTTTAACAGCTCCTGAGCGATGGTAATGCGTTTGTTTTTTTGATCGAAATTCAGCAGTTTTGGAACGAATTTTGCTGCCACTCGTTTCATGCCCAAACATTTGAAAAAATATGATGGCATGAGCCAACTGATATGCCAACTTCATCAGCAACTTCTCTAATAGTGATTCGGCGATCATCCATAATCATTTTTTCCACTTTTCCCACATTTTCATCGATTATTGACGTGCTGGGTCGACCGGAGCGTTCGTCGTCTTCAACGTCTTCGCGGCCATCTTGGAAACGCTTATACCACTCGTAAACACTTGTTTTTTTCATAGCAGACTCACCGTAGGCTCTCTGTAACATTTCGCACACTTGGTTACACTTTATTTCATTTTTCACGCAAAATTTAATACATAATTCTTTGACTCTTCAATTCTTCCATTGTTTAAACGAACAAAACCGCCGAGCTAAAAAAAAACACGTCTACACCAGTCGCTACAAGACAGAATGTAAACAATGAATATAGCTGAAAATTTCACCATACATTAGGGACATATGTACCAACACAATAAAAAAAAATTTTGACCACCGGACTCTCCAGACGCGCGCAATTAAAAAATTCCGGGAACTTTTTGAACAGACCTCGTACATTCAGCAGAAATACAGATCAGTAAAATAACATAACTTTTGGACCTAGAAATGTGAAAATTTCTAGATTTGTAGAGAACACGCAAAATAGTGGTGCGAATTGATTGCTTGCGAAAAATAGATAATCCTAGCGGTAATTCTTCATTTAGTGAATATTTTTAAAAATGCCTTTGCAACTTTTTATTTCAGCACTCTAACAATGTGAAGTTGTTCCCATATTCTACTGAATTGCATCCGAAAGATATTTGATCATTTTATGTGAATAAATTATTTCTGGAGAGCAAATGTAATTCAATTCATTCATCACACGCAAATAAATTAATTAATCGGATAAAAATATATTTTGAAAACTAAATTGCTCCTTTCTTTTCCAGATCTCTAATACAATTTACCAAAAAACAGTAATACTTTACGGGTCAAGACGTTTACATAGTTTTAGAATTATATATTGAATATTCAACTGTTTGAAAGTCAGTAAAACTGTACCGACATCCGTAAAAATAATTCGGTGTGTACAGCTTTTAGGTTGTGAGAAATTTGTTTCAGAATCTCTTCTGTACGTTCAAGTTATCAAAAAGTACCATGCGTACTTTAGAGCTCTAATAATGTGGATATTTTCAGGTACTGTGAAACTTTTGAATTCTTGAAGATGACGCTTAAATTGTAATTTGATATTGATCTTACCAGTTTGAACATTCTTCACAGAATATGCAACATGAAATAACAGTCTCAATTCGTTATGGTAATCATCTTGAACATTGATATCTAATAACCACTCACTGTGTGCGCTTAGTCTAATCTAAATCATTAGAAAGAAAAATGCAAGTAAAATCAATTAGTTTGAACTTAGCGCTTCTACAGCACAATCTTTTCATTGATTCATAAAAAAAAATTATGATTTGTTAATCTTGCCCCCGCAATGACCAATACTGTTCATCTGACTCCATTGAACACCCAATTCATCAACTGGTAAATGATATCAAAACTTCTTCTTCTACCCACAACGGTTTTCTAGAACAGTCATTAAGTCATTTATGTCGTTTTCGCTTGATGCCAAATCTAACCCAGTTTCTACTCTAACTGCTGTCAAACCGTTTGTTTGAAGTCAGTTTCGAACCTAGTTTCAACGTGGTTGAACTGAAAATCGAGTCAGTTTCGAACCTGGTTTTTAAATCAGTTTTACTCAAACCCCCGTTGCTAAGTGCGAAATCAACACAGTTTCGTGAAAAGTGTTTGTTTGATGAAACTTGGGTCAGTTTAAGTTTTCTCAAGCGAAAACGACATTAGTAAGCAATAATTTTGATACCCATTAAAGCACGTGGTTCGAAATGACGAATTACATCCGTCAAATATGCATGTGAAATCTCCACACGAAATAAATAAATAAATAAATAAATAAATACAGATGACAATTTTTGGTTCCATGGCCGAAGCCTTGGCAACGACGACATTGCGTTAACTTTGCAATACCATTATGTCGTTTATAATGTTCCCAATGAATTCGAATGTGGGAAATGAAACGTACTTTTTCTAAGGGTTTCAAATTGTTTACATCACTTCGAATGAAGTGTATTAAGTAAAGTTCATGGGAAATTCCAGATCGCGGTTTAGAAGTACCATTCGCTCTTTTTTCATGAGTATTACTTGGAAAGGGGCAAAACCAAGCAATTCTTTTAGTTCATTTTTAATTTCATCAGTTCTTTGATCATTTGATAAGCCTTTCAAGACAGTCTTGAAGGGTCTGTCTGATTTTATATCATATGAATAAAATATATGAAGTTTCTCGGACAAATGTCGGATAAGACGTTCATAATCTCTCAAACCATCAACCAATACTCGACATTCGTCCGATTTGAAATGAAACTCTTACTTCCGGGAGAAAAGTAGAAAGCTCAGAACGGAATGCTTTGAAGCCGGAAATCATTACCGTATAGATTGTTGTTTCTTCCCAGAACGACAAGTGTCCATTTTGGGAATTTTTGAAGATTTTTTTTGTATGTCGCTACAATCGGATTCAAGAAGAATCTCGTAAATATTGTTAGACGGCATAGGATCCGTCCATTTTCTTTTGTTTTTTACATTCAGATTCTATAAAATCGTGAATGTTATTAGAAAAATGTTGAATAACGGATTGTGATTTATTCCGTATTGAATTATTTTTAGCCTTAGGCTTGTTGCCTTTCCGGTTGGACGCAGGCATTTTTGAAGTGAATGAAATTTGAATTTAAATTAATTTAAATTAATTAGTCTTCGATTAGACTCCTAGTTTGGAAAATTTTTGATAAAGATTGATTTTGTGGTAGCATTAATAAAGACTGATTAGTTCGAAGAATAGTTCTTTGAATAGCTAGCCTTAAGAAAGGCTGATTAATCTTGAAAAAGACTGATTATATTAGAATATCACACTTTGTATAACCTTGAGAAAGGCTGACTAATTGTTAGTCTGTAAAAAGACTGTTAGTGATTCAGGTTGAATCACTGAAACTCTAGGTAGCCAGAAAAAAATTTCAGGAGTGAACGACTGTTCAACACCGACTGACCGGTCCGTTTGGTTGGTTTTACAAATCTGACCATGTATTTCAATTTTTACTTATCACTAGCCGTACAATTACTCTTACCGTAACTTATCGTTTCCTATCGGACGTACCTGGAGCGGTAGTAATCGGGAAAAAAGAGAGGGAGAGAGTGTCATGCTAATGGAGAAGAACTGGTAAAAACGTTCTCAGTTGTGATGTCATAGATTTGGTTATCGACCTCCGCGTTATGCAGGGGAAAGCAATCATGAAATATATTGCTAACTGCCTGTGCGGTGGACTTAAGTCGAGGGAATTGCGATATGCGCATTTCTGTAAGGTTTATGACCGGGATATCCAAATACGTGGAAATGTCGCATTTGGTTTGGGATTGAATGTAAACTGTACTTAGAATGGATCATGCTAGGATGGGATACTTTGTTATATTACATGGGCATGATAGGGTGTACAATTCGAAACGGTAACACAATCACGTTGCGTAGAGCCATAATACATGAGTCAGTAGTGAGTGAGTGAACGACTTCCAAATGCATGGCCCGTACAGTCAAGTAAGTGGCTATAACATCCAATGTTTTTCCGATCGTTTACCGACAGATACTGTCATTGGCCCGAAGTAATCCACCCCCATGTGACTGAAAGGCCGACTGTAGGCAGCGAGACGTGACGGTGGCAGGTCACTCATCAACGGCGTTAGCGACCGAGCGCGTTCGTTTTTACAGAGTTGACAAATCGAGGAGTGTAGTAATGCTCATATATTGCAGTTCCATGGTTTTGATAAAGAAGTAATTCGTGGACATTCCTTTTCACAAGTCTCGTTATGCCATTACTTCTAGGAAGGATGATTGGATTTGCGACACTGCTACTGATAAACTGGCAAGCACTCGTTTGTCTGTGATGTCTTAGAACTTCCTTCTCATCGATGAATATTCCGACTGACTCTGAGCACATAAGCAGTGGTCTTCAGAAGTATTGGCCATCGTCTGAATATGTCCGCATCAATCAGCGGTTCAGGGACTTTGAAATTTAGTTTGAGGTGTCAAACTGGTTATTCTTCTTTATTTTCCAGAGGAACTCAGGTCCGATGAACCATCAGCTTGAACTGTTCAAACAAGACGCGCCTTTCAATTTGGTTTCTTCATCGGCCACGTTTAACTTCGATGGAACGCAACGACATTCACGGAAGTTCGACGTTTCCAGAGTTTTGCTAATTCTCACCGCGACATATTGACTGTATCTTCAATGATACGAGTGAAACCAGCACATAACGTCTCTGGAATCTGTCCAGAAGTAGCGTTTTCGAATGGTGATCGAGAGAGAACGCAGGATTGTATCTGCTAGTCTAACGCCGATAATAGCGACTGGTAATTCCAAACGTGGGATAGATAAAAATTTCAACGGTGTTACTCTGGTTTTTGCTCCAGCTAATGCACATTTCACTGTGTGTCCTTGTTGGTATCGTAGATAGACTTCCGCCGAGAACCCGTTTTTAGCGGCGTCTACAAAGGTATGCATTTCGACTTCGGTGGTTTCCTTAGCTGAAGTGGAAACCCGATAACATCTTGATATCTTTAGATCAGAAACTTTAGGGAGAATACGTAACCATATGAGCCAGTTCTCGAAATGTGATTCGTGGATATGCTCGTCCCAATCAATGCTTGGCCGCCAAATCTCCTGTAAATGGATGCGAAAGAACGTCATAAAATGGCCGATTAATTCTCTCTCTCTCTCTCTCTCTCTCTCTCGAGAACATTGGAAGATACCAGAGTCGGTCATGTGGTCTAATTCATCTACGGTAAGTTTTTTATGTAGCCCTGCGCTACGTAATCGTCGATTTTCATCTTTAGCGCTTGCGCTAGATGAATATCTTTTGCATATGCCTTTCAAGATACTGATATCGTCTAAGAGCCATCTGTTGACGCCCGTTTGCGCATATGGTGAGTGTTTGCAACAGCTCGTCCGCCCTTCGGACGTCGTAAGATAATAATATACTTTCTGGTTTGCTGTTACCAAGGCTCTTCAACTAGAAATATTGTTTTATGGCCTCGTCTAGATCTTCATTCGGTTTGGTTTCACATTGACAGAGTTGGACACCGTGATGATTTACACAATCACCGGCCTTCGCGGCGTTTCTGTAGACTATCCATCCTAAACGAGTTTTAACAGCTATGGGCTCGTTTACTTTTCCTTCGCGGTATTTCAAGATATACCTTGACTTGGCGTGGTCAAGGCCGATAAGAAATCGTGGACTGATATCTCGATAAGATTCGATCGGCAAATCTTTCAGATTATGGTACTTAGCTTGCATTTCGGACATGAGGAGCGTCTGCGCGCGCATTTGTAAATCACTGACAGTATGCACTTCGCGAAGCTTAAACGTTTTGGAGGAATTCGACACACTTGATATCTGCGATTCAACCCTTTGAGTCATGGCTTCCATTCTGTTCGTATCTCCGGTTCATCGCAATCATAGCGATTGTGTTGGTTCTTGGATTCTATTTCGTCATTTAAACTATGCGCCATAAGCGTAAGCTCTGAACCGTCTTCTACAAATGCGTAAGTACGTATCGTCTTCGATGGACCCCGAAGAATGACTGGTACAATCCCGAAGAGAATTCCTGACTGACCCTGATGCACGTTACAGTTGGTGTTGGCTGCTTGATTGCATTGAACCCGCTGAGTATCAGTAGACCTAGCCGATGAATGCTTAGTTTGATAGATGAAGAAGTGGATTATTGAGATACAAATATCCGTCAACACCGCACAGCTCTTTCTGCTTGCATGGACAGTTATGCTTCCATAAACACTTCCGACAGATGAGCACTACTGCACATTTCGAATCATAACTAAGCTCCCTGAAACGTTTACACTGGGCTAAAATTGAACAACTCCCCTTACACGTCACACACTCTTTTGAAACGAAGGATTACTGGTCTGTCTGTGTTATCGGTAGTTTACTGCATCTGGAGACCGACACGACACTTGCATTCTCGGCAGTATACCGTAACCACACGCTGAAGTCCAAAAGATTTTTAGTAGGATTGTCGCGGCAGCTTCTTGTCCAATCTAGCTCGTACCTCAACGAAGCGATGGACAAGAAATCGGCTGTATCGCAGGCTTCTACTGTTGCTACGAGATTTGCAACACTGAGCGCAAACTGGAATACGATATCTAGTTTAATCATGCTAAAGTTTTTAATTCTTGGATACGTTCTTTAAAAATGCTTATATTTAATTATCAGAAAAAAAAGTTTTAATGATGATGTCTATCTCATATATGTAGTATTCTTTTTAAAAAGTTCTGCTTCGATTTTTTAAGGAACTTAAGGGGATGTTTGTGAATTAACTAGTATAACATAGAGAATGAAACATTTCTCTGATCGGTTAGGCCATCCATTAGAAAACAAAGTGGGGCTTTCATTTGACCCTAAGATTGAGAATAACGGTTTTGAGTCCAGTTTAGAAAACTGTACAATATTTAACACACTTTACCCTAAAACTCCGGAACCGGAAGTCGGATCCGGATGAAATTCAGGAATTCCGGGACCGTGAGAGCTT